>NW_022196893.1:35112140-35113659 GCF_008632895.1 Mastomys coucha
TCCCAGCCTAGTCAGAAGATCTCTTCCCAAGAAAGGTACAGGACACGTTGGCACTACCAGGAAGGAATGGGTGAAAGGTACACCCCTAAAAATGCAGCTAAGTGGTGGGGTCTGAAGAGGGAAGTAAGGTTGTCCTCCTACCCTGACAATAGGAGAACCAGAAGGAGAAGTGGGCCCCCAAAACTCCGTCAGGACTGAGTAAGTGGCTCCAGTGTCCAAGAGGAAGGAGATGGACCGCCCACATACCACGATATTTACCCTGGGCTCCCTGCTACTGATGGCAGTAGTTGGGTCAGCGGAGCTCGTGCCTCCTCAGTCAGCCATAGCCAAGCCTAGGAGATCAGTTGGAAGGTTATCTGGGAGTGATGTCCCTTTGTTTTGTGTAACATGAGGGCAATCAGCAGCCCAATGTCCCTCTTGATGGCACCTAGGGCATGGCCCTCTTGGCTTGCGAGGGTTAGGGCATGATTTTGCCCAATGACCCTTTTTGCCACATTTGTAGCAGGTGCCTGGTGGTCTCTGAGTCTTAGGAGACCATGAGTCCAGAGTAGTGGCTGGGGCTGGTCGGACAGCCTTTGCCAGCATGTGGTATTTCTGCTTGCAGATTCTATCATCTCTTCCATGGTACACTTTGAAGGCCAGCGCTAAGACTTCTGCCTGTGGAGTCAGGGGCCCCCTCTCCAGTTTTTTAAGTTTGGCTCTTGTAGCCCGCGCAGTTGTCTCGCCGGGAAGAAGACACGCAGACACACTAGGTTCCTTCTGCAGCGACATTTACTGCCCTCTCCCAGAGGGAAAAGAGATCGAGCCCAAAATCCGCACTGCACCACAGTGTGGTGTGTCTGCCCACAGTGTGGCGTGTCTGTCCATGATTGGCTGTCCGCTCATTACCCTACGTAACGCCCCAGAATGAGCCGTGACATGGTGTCTTTTTCACTCTAAGCACATGGTCAAACAGTTCTCTACGCACATGCGCAAACAGTTGTTTACTAGGAGTTAACAGCAGAAGTAGGCGCCATCTTGCCATGGCGAATGCCGGTTCCCTACAGGCTCTTATGTCGGGGTAGCTCTGGGAGAAGAAATAGGTCATCAGAAGTTGCTTACCTTCTGGGTTGTCAGGGTCTACGTTGGTATGTTGTAATAAAGCCTTCATAAGGCGTTCTAAAAATTGAGATGGATTCTCTTGTTTGTCTTGGACAACCTCTTAAAGTTTTTCAAAATTTGCGGGCTTTAAGGCTGCTTTTCTAAGACCAGCCAGAAGGCATGTGATGAACCTGTCTCTGGCTAAAATACCACCTGTAGAATTGTAATTCCACTGTGGGTCTTGTTCTGGAACTGTTTCAGAGCCAATTGGATATGTGTTGTCTGTCTGGTGAATCCCGTCTGCATATACTCTCGCCTCTTCCCATACTCACCTGTGTTCTTCAGGAAGCAAATTATTAGTAAGGGTCATATTAGACATCATGGAAAGTCAAGCTGTAAGATTGAGTGATATATTGGAACTCTTTAATAAACTTTGAAG
>NW_022196893.1:35114533-35115853 GCF_008632895.1 Mastomys coucha
AGACATTCTCGAACCCATTGGGGGGTGGTTGGATGTTCCTACCAGCGTCCTGAGAACAATCCAAGCACTAAGGAAAATTAACAGCCGAGGCTAGTGGTTTCAAGTCATCACGAGAAACCCTAGTGGCAATTTGGCAGGGCCCGGTGGCCTGCGGGGGGGGAAAGTAACTCACCCTGGATCCAGGGGTTTGGGGGCGGTAGCCCGGTAAGTATTAAGGGGTGGGAGTTACCTCTGAGGGTAGCGGCACCCAGTGGTAGAATGTCCTAACGCGTATGTCAAGGAAACCTGTACTCCATCAATCCCAGGGAAGGTTGGCCAGACCTTATCTGGGAATCTAGAGGTCTTCTCCCTGACTGATCCTATTAATTAATATGCCGGTGTCTGTGCAGCTGATTATGAGCAATCTGGTAAATGGAAAAAAAAAAAACAAAACACAGAGCTGAATGGTGCCTGAGTGGGTTACGGCTCACGTGGTTATGTCTCAAGGTGTCTGGTGAGGGGGCAGTGAAGTCACGTACCTATATTGTCTGGTCGATAGCAGCCGCTGTAGCTTGCAGTGGTGAGTGTACTGGGAGCAGGATGAAACGCAGCAGCAGCAGCAGCAGCAGCAGCAGCAGCAGCGGCAGCAGTGGCAGCAGCGGCGGCAGTGGCAATGGGACTCTGGCCCGGGCCCTGGCTGCCGCAGCCCGCCCTGGCTCCCTTGACCTCCATGCCTTAGTCGCCCCGGGCCGGCCAAGCACCCCGCCCCCCAGGACCAGATGGGTTTAGTTGTTGACATCCAGAGCCAACATGAAAAGAATAAAGAGTCCTTCTGGTAATAGGGGTAAGAAATAGATAGGAAGAGATTGAAAGAGATAAGAAGAGGTAGGCTAGCCATAAGTAAAACATTAGACAACACGAGGTCTGGTCACTCAGTCATCTTGAATTTAATGGTAATTCCTTTGTTCCCACAACAGGTAAAATGCTTGGGGCAAAACCCTTCCCCCAAACTACGCCAGTGTCACAGTCCAATCAGTAACTTCCTTCTTGCTCAATGAAGGTGGAGCTTCTGAATGTAGATGCTTCCGCAGCGCTGTGTTACTGTCCGGGCTTTGGGGAGGGAGTACACATTTAGTGCAGAGTTTTATCAAACCTTCAAAGAAGACCTAATACCAATACTCCTCAAACTATTCAACAAAATAGAAACTGAAGGCACTCTACCCAATTTGTTCTAATAATCCACAATTACTCTTATACCTAAACCACACAAAGCCCCAACGAAGAAAGAAAACTTCAGACCAATCTCACTTATGAATATCGATGCAAAAATACTCAATAAAA
>NW_022196893.1:35117214-35137520 GCF_008632895.1 Mastomys coucha
ACAGGAAGAACAACCCACATTCCACAAGGAACTCAAGAAGAAGGAAGACCAAAAGGTGGACAGTGCATCCTTCTTAAAAGGGGGAACCAAATACCCATGGCAGGAGTTGTAGAGATTAACTATGGAGCAGAGACTGAAGGAAGGGCAAGCCAGCCTAAATATAGGTATCTCCTGAGAGGCTGTGACAGTACCTGACTAACACAGATGTAGAGGCTCACAGCCATCCATCGAACTGAGTACAGGGTCCCCAGTGAAGGAGTTAAGAGAAAGGACCAATGGAGATGAGGGGTTTGCAGCCCCTTAGGACGAACAACAATATGAACTAAGTAGTACCCTCAGAGCTCCCAGGGTCTCAACCACCAACCAAAGACTGCACATGGAGGGGTCTGATTGTTCAGGCAGCACATGTATAGTAGAGGATTGCAAATTCAATCATCAATAGGAGGAGAGGACCACTGCCCTGTGAAGGTTCTGTGCCCCAGTGTAGGGGAATGCCAGGGCCAGAAAGTGGGAGAGGGCGGGGTGGCAGGCATGGGGAAGTGGGAGGCAACAGGGGTTTGTTTTGGTTGTTTTTGTTTGTTTCTTTGTTTTTTGGAGGGGAAACTGGCAATGGAGAAATTTACATGTAAATAAAGAAAATAAAATAAAAAAAATAAAAACACATTTCAATTAAAAAAAAAGAGAGAAATGAGAAATCTGGCAGCTCAGTAGTTGAGGTACATCTGAGGCCATCTAAAAACACACTGTTTTAGACCAAACAGCAGCCATCTCCTCTGGACTGGTGCAGCACCCCTGGGCTCCGAGCACACTCAGGCCCATGCGGCCTGGCTGGAGTCCTGGGGGGCTGCGGGTGCGCCAGCCAGGAGGATAGAGGCTCGAATCTGGAATCTTGAATCTCCAGTCTTCAATCTCGAATGCTGACTGCTGCACACTGTCTCACACACACACTCGGCTCAAGGTCCTGCCCATTCTCAGTAAAATGCCCACTATGCTAATCTTCTGGGCTAGTAGAGTCTCTTTCTTGCTAATTCCTAGGAGTGGTTCAGCTGCAGTATGTGACTGAGAATGAGGATTCTACTTGACCTTGCCCTGTGACAAGTCTCGCATTCTGTAAGCTTCAATGCCAAGCTTCTGTTACCCACAATGCTGAAGGCAATTAGTCTGGATGGGTAACGTTCTTTACAAAATTCCAAGCCAGGGTTTGGCTAAGATGTTGGAACATTGGTAAAGGTCGGAGAGCAACGTCCAATTTTGTCTAACTATTAATAAATCATATCTTGGTGGGCACCTAGTATGCGAGTTCACAAGGACATATCTGGGCTACCTCTGAGTTAGGGGATGCCAGTACTGACTGAATACCCAGGAGGCACAAACTCCCTTTGAAGTCATAATGCCTCTTGTCCTTGATCAGGTTTTTACCCCTGACACTGCAGATGTAACTGGAGTAGACAAATGGGTGTGGCACTCAATTTGACACTAGTAAATACACTAGTACTATAAAAGAAATGAAGAATTTGGAAGAATAAGAGGGGTAGCTAGCTAGAAGAGTAGAAAGATAAAAGAAATTATTCAAAAATTTATTTACTACCTTCAGAAAAATGTGGACATAATGTTATTCACAAACCAAGGGCCAAGCTTCCACAAAAGTTACTATAAATTAAAAAACTCTGCATACTAAAAGAAAGTTCCAAATAACTGGAAGACATGCCCATATAATTAGGAAATCAAGGCATGCACCTACAACATAGACCAAAACATGAGAGTTGTGTGTTGACAGTAAAGAGACTAGGCATAGTGATGCATACCTACAACTCTAGCACTTAGGAGGCATATAGGAGAAGCTGAGTTCTAGGTCAGACTGGGCTACATATTGAGATCTTATCACAAAAAGCCTTTTCAATGGATATAAAGTTAGGTCTAGAAGACCAAATATCTCTGTCTCTACAGTTACCTCTCTATTCATATTATCTATCTACATCATATGCCAACATCTATATCTATCTGTATATCATTAATATCTCTGTCTATTTGTCTGAGAGGATAGAAAAGATGGGAAGTAAGAAAAAATTCAGAAGTGAAGATATTTTTTTGATCAAAACTGTCTCATGAGAATAGGAGGATAGGCAAGGTTAGCTCAGAATTCTAGATTTTAAATATTAGGTTAGAGAAATCAAGTGAGAACCAAAGTGAGTTGGAATAACCTAAGGCTTATTTATAAAACCAAAGGCCAGTGGACAAGAGAGCTTAGGACATTTGATTCTGAGGGAAAAGTACTGAGAAACCAAATTTTCTACAATTAGAAAGTATCACGCAAGAAACTGTGATATTTCTGAAACAATTACTCTCAAGTGAAAAATTAGAGAAATAAAATGAAGTAGTCTGCAATGCTTGTTGGTAAACAAGGAAGCTGTTGACAATAATTGTTAATACTATATTTCAAGAAACTAATAGTAACTGATTCCTATAATAAAAGAGTATGTAGCATAGAATTGAGTATAATCTGAAAGCAAATACTACTGCTTTGGAGGCGTGATTGGAAAAGACAGAGAAATAAAAAAAATGATAATTTTGAGAGGAAGTCATAATAATTAATTGTTGATTATTTATAGAGTAAGTCCTTTTTAACACAATGCCATGACAAAAAGCAGTTATATGGTTTGAGGAAATGTCTCAGTGAGTAGGAATGCTTGCTAGGCAAGCATGAGGACCTGAATTTGGATCCTAGTACCTTTGTAAAAGCTGAGTGTGAATGTGCTGTGACCCCAATGAATGAAGAGCAGATTATCACTGTGTTTTGTTGGATCCAAGCCTAACTCTAGGTTCAGTGGGAGTTTCTTTCTCAAAGGAATGAGGCAAATAGTGATAGAGTAGGGAACTCATTGAGGCAGGGAATGTGGGTCTGCCATAGAGCACTTTCCCAGCATGCTCAAGGCCCTGGCTTTAATGTCTAGGACTGACAAAAAAACAAAAGCAGAAGCAAATTTGTAAAATTCAATCCATCTTGCAAAGGTCAGTAAGGAGAAAAGATAAAAGGGCACCCCCCAGAAATCATAATAGATGACAGAATCATAATACAAGATCAGAAGAATGCTTTTGATAAGAGAGGCACCAAAAATAAATGGGCAAGGCTGAAAAAGAAATGGATGGATAAATAACTATGTCTGAAGTAAATGCCAACCCAAAGAAAGGAAGGTTAGGCAAGAAATATCAGACATCAGAATAAGGCCAAGATTTTAAGTGGGACAAAGAACAGTTTTTATACAGAAAAAAAAAGGTACAATTTGCCAAGAAGCTGGAAATCATGAACTTTTATCTATCAAAAGTGTTTTCCCGAGTCAAATAAACAAAACCTGTTATAAATACAGGAAAAAAAATCATGTTTGGGGCATTTTAAAACATCCCTCTTCAAAAATTCAATACAAACAAAAACATCAGGCAAGTTTTGAAAGGGACACTGAAGGAAATGTCAGAGCTCTTTACACAAGGAAGGAAGAATGGACATTATTTTCAGTTCCCAGGGGGTATGAAAAATGGGACACTGATCAATACCAAGCAATGAAGAAATCTCAATAAATCCAGAGGGTTGAAAATATACAGGTAATATTTTCCAGTCCTATACAATATAAGAACTAAAACCAAAATAGCCATTAAAAATTTAGAACCATGTAGCATTAGTGTTATCCTTGCTCATATTGTGTTTAGATAGCCATATTGGTGAGGTTTCGTGTGTGTAGCACCTCTGACATTCTTAGGGGACAGTCTCATAGCAAACCTCTTGTTTCTCTGGCTCTTACAATCTTCCCCCCTATTTTCTGCAATGATCCCTGAGCCTTAATTGTAGGAGCTGATTTGTGGATGTATCAATTGTGAGCTTACACTACAACTCTTCATTTTGATTGGTTGAAGTTTTCTGTAATGATCTCTGTCTTACAAAGAGACCATTACTTGCAATGAGAAGTTTCCCCAGTGAAAGGTGAGGACTACTCTTATCTGTGGGTTTAGGACAGATTTAGAATGTAGTTAGGTATTATGCTGGCTTAGTAAATTGATGGTTGCAGGTTCTCCTCCAAGATCCGGAACTTCACTAGTACCAGGTAGAACGTGTGTTGGCTAGTTTTATGTCAACTTGACACAAGCCAGAATCATCTGAAAGGAGGGAACCTCAAATTGAGAAAATGCCTTCATAAGATTGGGCTGTAGGCAGACAAGCCTGTACGACAGACATTCTCTCAATTAATTATTGGTTGGGGAGAGCAAAACCCATTACGGGTAGGGATACTTCTGAGCTGGTTCTTAAAGAACCTTTGTTCTTTAAGAAAGAAGGCTGAGCAAGCTTTGAGGAGGAAGCCAATAAGACTCTTCCATGATCTCTGCATCAGCTCTTGTCTCCTGGTTCCCACCAGGAGTTTCTGCCTTGATTTCCCTCAATGAACTCTAATCTAGGTAGGATATGTAAGCCAAATAAACCCTTTTCTCCCCAAGTTGCTTTTGGTCATGATGTTTTATCACAGCAATATTAACCTTTACTAAAACAGAACTAAGACTAATTAGAGAACTGTTGATTACCACCAAGGTATGCATGTCACTACTGCATCTTTACAGTTCTCATGCTAGTCATTGTGGTTCATAAGCATCATCATGGCTGGGCAGGAGTGTTGGTTGCTTCCCTCCTCAGGAAGTTTGCATGGTGCTTTCTGGTATCATGAAAGCTAGTCCACCGGTCTGGCTCAGGTCTTCTGGTTCTTGTTTTAGAAGTTCACAGTGGCTTCAGTAATAGGGACTTGCCTTCCATCTCTGGAGAATAGCCAAGGGCCATAACAATAGCCTATAATGTTCTGGGAGTCTCTTAGACAATAGCTCAAAAGGCTTCTTATACTGGTGTTAAGATTTTTGTTGGATAGTTTATGGCTCTTTGGGTGAGCTTTGTGAACCCAGGTGGGAAAATTTTAAACTGTCTATGTATGCACATACACAGACTTACAATTTTTTAGGTAGATGGTTAATAGTATAGTTCCTAACAACATTTCCAGACACCCTTATTGCTGTTTTGCCCATCCTCCTTATTTTGTCAAATTAAATTCTTAACTCCTCAGGAATTACCATGTATTGTGAGTATTTTCTCCCAGATTTTGGGAATAAAGGATGCTTTTGCAATCTTTATTGGGAGGGCATTGTGAAGGATGGGGCTTGAGGACTTGTAGAAATTAAGCAAAACGGAGATACCTCATAAAAATACCAGAAAGCAAGGAGGCCCACTTATCCTTAAGACAAAGGGTTTTGGAGGAGTTTACAGAGCAAACACCCATCCCCAAGGAATGCAAGTTTCCAGGAGACAAGTTTCCAGGAGTCCCCTGGATCGAGGATTTCCCCCACCCCTCCTGCATGTCACAGGTTTCTTATCCACACCTGGAGGAGAAAGGTCAATAGAAACTAAAGAACAATGAAAAAGATAAAATGTAACTAGCCCATGTTGTAAACTGTAAGTAGCCCACATGGTAAGCTGTAAAACTCTGTTCTGAAATGGTATAAAAACTTAGAGCTTTTGTTTCCTTGGAGTCGCTCTGGTCCCGAATATAGAGTGACCCTATGATACTAGTTTCAATTAAAAAATTAACCTCGTGCTATTGCAGTAGCCTCCTTCCTGATTCTTTGCGAGTGGGGTAACCATGCCGATTATAATAGACTGTCTGGTGGAGTTGAGTGGGGAGGTTGAGTGGAGCAAGCACACTTCTGAAATCCCTGGCAAGAGAAGCAATGCAAACTTATGAAGGGGCAAAGATGCCATCAGAATCAATAGAAGAAGTTAGTACTGGCCACAGAGACTGTGTGAGGTTGCTTTTCAACCTCCTTTATGAGTACTGGCAAATTAGTGGAGAGACCCTCTGACATTGCCTCATATCTAGGACTTTGTATCCTTTGACCTTTTCCAGGTAGCATTTTATCTCTATAACTCTGAAGAAGCAATCACCAGGGAAAGGGACAAACTCTCTAATCCATATCCTCTCAGGTAAGAAGAGAGCAGAGCTATTCCTCTTATTTTTGGCTATTTGGGGGGTCCTGAGACATTACAAAGAACAGAGAAAGAAGCTTTCCTGAAAAAAGCCCTCCCTAAAATTCCTGCCAGTCACATGGCCAATTATTTTTCTTCTTGCTTCAAGAACTCTCTGTGCTGGTCTTCATAGCAAGAGGGGTGTCAAAGAGACACACCCACATCAGAGAGCCACTGGACAATGTACTCACACTGACATCCACAGCAACCTGGTACAAACTTCATATTATTTTCAAAACGTATTCACTTCCTCTCATCCCCCTCCCCTGTCTCTGAATGTGTTTTGCACAGATCCTCTGCAAAAGCAAGAAGTATTCTTAACCACTGAGCTATCTCTTTAGCTGAAGTCACAAACTTTTTCAGTTTCATTCTCATCCTTTTGCTTTCTGTTCACTGCTCATTGAAAACTAGCCATTGTTGCCAAATATTCCAAGGTGTTTGTCTCTAGGTATTTGCCAGTTCTATTCCATCTGCTTTGAATGTTCTTTCTTCTTTGAGAGCAAATGTGACCTACTCTCAAGATACCCAATAAAGGCCATCTCTAAGGCTCAGCTTTAATTATTCATTTTTAGTACTCATGTATCTGTCTAGTACAGCACTAAGCTGTGAAATTAGTTGCTGTGGGTGTGTGCATGTGTGTGTATGCACATATGAATATGTATGTGCATGTATATGTGGATGTGTGTACATGCTTATGTGTGTGTGTATGTATGTTCATGTATACTTGCATGTGTGTACATATGTGTACAATTGCATGTGAGGTGTGTGTGTGTGTTGACCTGCATTTTCCCAGAGAGGAAGAGTTTTTGGACACAATGTATAAAAGAAGTGTCCAACAACTCTTAAAATGAAAGCCACTCTTGCTCATTTATGTCCAGAAGGTTTTAGAAATAGAGAGGATATGAGTGGAATATCAGGATGGGAGGTAGATGGGGAGGTGGAAGAGCAGAACCCTGCTATGGGTCACAGGGAGAAAGATGGAGGGAGAGAGTTCTCTTCCTCTAGGTGGTGTGTGTATAGACATTACTGAATGACAAGAGATAGGATTTTTGTCCTTTGAGATACTTGACACTTTTAAGTACAAGAAATTGAGATATAGATATAAGGGTGGATGGGTAGATGGATGGATGGACAGACAGATAGATAGATGCATATGAATATGAAGGAAGGAAAGACAAAGGGAAGATGATGAGTTAAATTATACACCCTTTCTTCATGCTAGTCCCTGGGCTGTGTGGTAGGAAGAAAAATGCACCCCTCACTGAAAGATGTAATCCAACTGGGAGTATGCTCTGCTACACAGTAGGGTAGAGTTTTGCTAGTTTGTCGTCAATGTTGAGAAGGAGAGTTTGTCTATGATTTCTTGACTTAGGGAAAGGTTCTTAAAAGTGACAAATGGAAACGGGAAGGTGAGAGCCCAAGAAAGAGTTATGAGTAGAATTGGAGTGTTTGCTGACATTAAAGATAGAAGGTAGAGTATGAGATTCTTGGCACATAGACGTATAAAATAGATTTACAAATTAGAAACTAGTATTCTAAACATCTATAAGCCAAATTCAATATTTATATACTATTTTTAAAAAGTAAGCTCAGGTAAAAGTTTTTACTCATGTCCAAAGAACAGCAACACAAGGGTGTGTCAAAATCATTGCTACAATCAAAGAGCAGCAAGATCAGAGCATGAAGCTCCAGTGTCAGCACAAAGCAAGGCATGTCTTCATATACCATATACACAGTGACCATTCAGGAATCACAGTATCAGATTTTGCTTAGAGGGTTCCAGAAAAGCTCATAAGTAAAGCAGACAGTAGGCCCGGGGCCAGAATAGAAGACATTTAAATTTTTCATGGCTACTTCCTTATGAAATGTTTAATTCTAGTGACACAGTTTGAAAGATCTATATTTTTTCATATTAAATGTTTCCCCAGAAACAACTTGTTCCCATGTTTCCTTTCCCTTTTGTGATTCATAGCATCCTTACATGAAAGTATTGAAAATTGATAAATGTCTAGGACCTGTCTGTCTGATGCATGCAGTTCTCTTTCCAAATGCATCAGAAGTTAGATACTTGCAGCTGGTCGGCTCCATGTGTCCTCTAAGGAGAGATCAGAGGAGAGAGGTCAGAACCAAGAACTAGCCAGCCAGTCAACCTATATAGCCATCCCTTGTAGGTTTAGATTTTTTCAAAACCTACTTTAATAAGGGTTTGCAAATACTTCAACACCCCTCCTTCTACCCCACTGTCCAAAGGTAGGGGAGAAAAGATGGTAAATAGGACAAGGGGATGTGAATCTGGTTAGAAGTAGTTCTTTGGGATGATTCTAATCTTCATTGTTAGAATACCAGACATCCAGTTCAGTAGTAGTAGGATACCAAATACTAATCAGTAGCAGTGGCATGATCCAGCAAAAACAGCCAGGCCTCCCACTAAGTGGCACCAGTCAACTGGAGTAAACAGAACCAGCCCAATGCCAGGAGAAGTTCTCTGCTGTGCCTCTCTCAACAAAATTAAGATGAGAGACTAATGAAGCATTGCAAGGCTAGCTATGCAAGCATGCCATCACTGTCTGTTGAGTTCTACTTATACTCTGTCCAACCATCATTTGTCTTCTCAGGGGTCTTGCTTCAGCAAAACAGTCTGCATCATATGGATAAAACTAGAAATTTTCACTTCAACCCACCTTCACAGAGCCTAAGACTTACCCAGGTGTTATCACATAGATTTTTATGGTGTTTTATTGCTGTTTTGTTTTGTTTTGTTTTGTTTTTTGAAATATATTCTCACTGTGGTAGTCTTAACTGGTCTGGAATTTACTATGGTAGACAAAGGTGCCCATAGTCAAAGGACTAGCGCCAGCACACTCTACCTCTTTCTCTGGCTTTTATGCCCTTTTGACTCAATCTTCTGCTGTAATTCTCTGTCCTTTCATCCTTCAGATGAAGATTGCAATGATGGCTTCTTACTGAGAGCATAGAAGGGGGACATTATTCCATAGCAATGAATGCTCACTCCTAGAATAACATAAAGGATACTTAAGAGCACATAATCCTAGTAAACATGTGAGAGGCACAGCCAATTATACAAAGTGAGAGTTTAGGTGATCTACACCATGAGTATCCTCTTTATTTAGAACAAATCATCTCTAATCTTAGCATAGCATTGATAACATAGTATCAATGAGGGCACAAGAAGAAACTCTCTGTGACATATTATATATAGGTAGGAGATCAAATATACATTGTAAATAAATAATCCTAAAAGCAGCACAAGAAAAACATCAACTCACATACCAAGGCAAAAAAAAAAAATCATAGCTATTTCAGACTTTTCATCAGCAACCATAAAAGCAGAAGAGCAATGAGAAAAACATTTCAACCTCTGAAAACAACAAACTGTGAGCCAAGAATATTACTCCATGCAAAGCTATCTTTAAAATTTGATGGAAGAATAAATATATATTTTGATGGAAGAATAAATATGTATTTTGAGACAAATACCTATTAAAGTAACATCCCTGCAGAAAGTTAATGGATGCTGTTTTGTTGGTTCTTTTTATTGCTTATTTTTAAATTTCTATTTTACTAATTTCAGTCATTATTTCGATGGTTTCATCTTGTACACTTTTGGAGGATGTTGTTTTTTGTTGTTTCAAGTCTCCTAGATATCATTAAGTTATTAATTTGAGATCTCTTGAATATTTGGATAGAAACACTTAGTATAATAAACTTGCTTTCTTGAGTACATTAATTGTGACCCATCAATTTTGATATATTGTGTTTTTATTTTCATGCAGTTCTTGAAGTTTTTAATTAATTAATTAATTAATTAATTTCTTTATTGTATTCCTTCTTGATTTCTTACTTGACACAATTCTAATTAGGGAATAAGTTGTTTAGTCATTGTGAGTTTGTGTACTTCCTGTATTATATATTGTTATTGATGTCTGCCTTTATTCATTGTGGTATGATAGAATATAGAATGGTACTTTAACTTTCCTAAATTTGTTGAGGCTTGTTTTGTGTTTATTATGTGCTAGATTTTAGTGAAGGAGTATATTCTTTAGTGTTTGGATGTAATGTTCTGCAGTTATCTTTTAGGCCCATTTAATTTATGATAATATTTAAATCCAGAGTTTCTCAGTTTTCTGCATGGGCTGTCTATCAGTGACAGTAGGATATTAGAATGTCTCATTATCTCTATATTTTGTGAATCTGTGGTTTTAGATCTACTGGTATTTCTTTTAGAAGAAAATTGGGTGCTTCTGTGTTTGATGCATATAATTTTAGGATTGCAATGGCCTTTTGGTGCTTTTTCTTCTTTAGCATGAAATGTTCCTCTCTTACTCTCTTCTGAGTATTTTTATTTTGAAATTTATTTTGTCATATATGAGAATCAATATCCTTTACGTCTTTTTCCATTCTTAATCCTGGACCCCATCTGGCTTAGACCAGTGAAGGGTGTTTTCATATGGCCCCAGAATTTGTGAATTCATATGTCTAGAAGGCCTTATTTTGGTGTCGTCCATTCCCACTGGTTCTTACTATTGTGCTCTTTCCCCAGTCTTAAGTAGGCTAAACAGACCCACAATGGTTGTACAACCTAGTTGGAGTCTTTGGCCTCACTGAATTTGCAATTTCCAGGAGTAGACTGCCCACTGAGCTTGCTTCACAACACAATCCAGCCAAAACAAAGGATGGGTCTGTGGGCTCTCCCTATATAAATGCAGTACTAAATATTAAAATTTGAGCCTTGCTCAGAAACTTTGTCTTGGCTTTGTAATAACCGGCATGAGTAACCCCACTCTCGAAGAACCAAGAAGGAGAATGCTGCAAAAGCATGAGGTTAGTTTATTTTTTTATTTTTTTATCATACACTATGTAGAAACTTTATTTCTAAAATAATGTGACATGGTAATGAAAGGGGAAGGGGATCAGTGGGAGTGGGTAGGAGGGGAGGAATATAGATAAAGTCCGGGATAAATATGATCTAAGTACAATGATACAATGACAAACAGGTATGAAAATGCCACAATAAAATTCATTCTGTGATATGCTAACTAAAATCATTAAATATATTCATGTTCATTTAAGAAAACACTATGATGAAACCCAATATTATGAGCTAATATAAAAAATTTAATTTTAAAAAAGAAAAAATATTTCTTAAGTTCATATTGATGCTCCCAATTCTTTTCAATGAAAATCTGTGTGTTTTTAGTATATCTTGTTTTATAATATAATAGCTTTCATAATGATATTTTCACACAAATATAAATTGTACTCTGATCACCATTTCCGCTTTCTTGTCCTTATCCCCCTCTCTGTGGTTCCCTTTCTCTTCCCTAACTGCCAGTCTCCCTTTTACTTACACATATACACATATTTTTCAGTTCAGGTCTGCCATAGAAGAGAAGACCTGTGGTATTTGTTGATTTGTCTGTGTTATAGTCATCCATATCAAGAGTCTCAGTCCATAAGGACACAGTAGATCATGCAGAAGTTAACTATTACCTATTCAGTCTATTCATAGGAAACAGAACAATTTGAGAATCACAGTATCAATGTTGCTGCCTCCATACTCAGAACAGTTGCTTTCAATTCCATATATATCTTCACTGTTGTTCATCTCTACATTGACTCAACAGCCATCTCATGTTATATGCTTGTTCCTTTTAACCTTTCATTTTTTTCCATATGTAACTATTTTTAACGATTACTATTTGTCCTGTGATTCATTCCTTATTTATATTCCTCCCTCCTGTTCTCCCCATCTCTCCCTTATCCCTTCCTTTTTCTGTCTTATTTTGATTGTCTAAATCTCTTTCACTAAAATTTTAATAAGACCACACCAATAGCCATTCATCTGTATCCTTTATATTTAAAAAATTAAATTTTCTTATAAGTTTGGACCACTAGCCCAAAAGCTTATTATTTTTTTAAGCTCAGCAACTTTTTACGCTGTTTATTGGTGGTGGTCACTCTAGGTTGATTTACTTGGAAATCAACTTTCATTCTGTTTATAGCTTTGTATCTTTTAAATATATTAATTTTGTCCTAATACAATTCCATACAGGTATATAATGTATTCTGACTACTTTCCACATACCTTCTCTTGCCTCCCTTTATATCTATCCAACAGTACCATCTATATCTCTTCTAGCCCCTTTTGCGGATGCATGACTTTTGGGTTTGTTTTGTGACCCATTTAGTTTAGCCCTGTCTATTTTGAAATTATGCTTTGGAATATCAGTGGGTCATAAAAGGAAGACAATGTGCTTTGTATCACCCAGGAAGCCTCTTCACTGATGCTGATCTTCCTGCACCTGCATTTCAGATCTCCTCTTAGAATCCTCTATATCCTCTCTATACACTGCAGGCATTCAAAGAAAACAATACACAACCCAAGACAGCATTCTGGTTTCTTCTTCAAGGGACCAGACTGCATTGCTAAGGCCATACCCTGATGTTCTTCACATTAGGTCTCACCACAACACTCAGTACCACTGAAAATGAGGAGGAGAGCATGCTACACACAACTAATGTCTCAGGACCTTAGTTTCTTGGTCATGATGATATTCCCATAAAGAATATCATCATAATAATAATGCAGATTATCCCATACCCCACCTTCCTCCACTGCATAATCCAGATTGAAAGTTCATTTACCTAATGTTCATCACACTTTCTCTTGAAAAAGTATTCCTGAACATGGATAGAGATCTACAGGACTTGGTCAAAGAGCAGAACCTACATACAGCGAGGCAGCAGCCCAATGATATGCTTAGAACTCAACACTACCTTTACATGGTTTCTGAATCTGACCACTTTGAATAAACAGATTTTTCAAAGGAAAAGATAAGGAGATAGAAGGGCATTTCTCCTTTGTCTTCAAAGTAGAACTTGAAAAGATACTTCTTTATTGTATTTGTTCATGGTGCAATTGTGTTTCTCTTCCATGCATATATCCTGTGTGCATAGCCCAATATTTTGCAGATATAAAGTAACAAGAAAGAATGGACTTTGAGGAGGAGAGTATCTTAAAGGCAGAGGTTGCCTGTAAATTATCTAGATGAAATCAGAGCCTTTGGAGCTCTGGGGGGATTGTTCACACAATGGCCTCTGCTGGCCAAGATTTACTATGCCTGCTAAAACAGAGCTGGTCTGGGGGAATCCAAAGGAAGAATCGGGGAAGTGCTTTTTTACTTTATCCCTCTTTTGTGTAGGAGACAGCAGCTGGAGCTTGAGAATGGACCTCAAGACCTAGAAGAAGGAGAATATACAGTAGGTTAGAAAAACTTGTTCTTCCAAAACTAGAGTGGAAGTGTACTAGAGCTAAGGCTGTTGTGTGAAGGAGGTAAAGACTACCAGCAAGGCATGCATTCAGAATGTTCCCTGGAAAAACAAGCTTCCAACCCTGGGAGAGCTTCAGCACTTGAGTTTCAAACAGCTTTGTTTCAACCAGAGACTGATTAGTAGACACTGGTAAAGTAGGTTTTACATTGGAATTCAAGTCCAGTTTTTAGCAAAGACAAAAAACATTGCCTTGTTCTCAGAGAAACTTAGAGAAAGGTCTCTTCTCCACATTTGCAGAGGGTCCTGAGCACAGGAGTGGTGGTTTGAATATGTTGGCTCATAGGAAGTAGCACTATTAATAATAGGTGTGGCCCTAATGGAGAAAGTGTGTCACTGTGGGGTGGACTTTGAGGTCCTATGCTCAGACTCTACCCAATGTGGAAGATACCCTCCTCCTGGCTGCCTTCGGATCAAGATGTAGGATTCTCAGCTCCTTCTCCAGCTCCAAGACGGCCTGCACACTGCCATACTTCCCACCATGATGATTATGGACTGAATCTCTGAAACTGTAAGCCAGCCTCAATTAAATGTTTGCCTTTATAAGAGCTGCCTTGGTCATGGTATCTCTTCACAGAAAAAAAAAAAAGACAAATGTTGGTACTAGAGACTGGGGTACTGCTATGATAGGTCTGACCATGTTTTTGTTTGGAGGAATGTGGATTTTAGAACTTTATATTTGGAAAGCAGTGGAATGCTTAAGTGCAGCTTAATGGGCCATTCTAGTAGGAATATGGAAGACATTGGTATTGAGAGTGATTTGAACTCTGGGGCCTGGCTCAAGGGAACAGAAATTATGGTTTGTTGCTTAGAGATCATTCTTACAATGTTTTAGTGAAGAATGTGGCTTCTTTTTGCCCTTGTCTAAAGAGTCTATCTGAGCCTAAGGTGAAGATATTCAGATTAATTGCATTGACAAAGGGAGTCAGGAAAGAGCCCAGCATAGACTTTTTCTTCTTATTTGCTCTCATGAAGAACATTTTGAGTAAGCTTAGAAAGGAAAAATACAAAAGTCATGATTTAAAGATTAGAGTGGCATTAGAAAGTGTTCAAGGAGATAAACAAGTTAAGGCAATGATATCCTTGGGCAAGATTCCACCCAGCTAGGCTTATTATTTACTTGTTTGCCACTACACAAAGGATAGTTATATCATGTTAGGCATTATTATGACCTGACTATTGTTTCTATTTGGACATAAGGAAATAAGATTATGTGTCAAATTAAGGATGGGTTGTGATGGCTATTCTCATTTGTTAATTTTACTACATCTGGAATGAACTACAACTTCTGGATTCCATCTGCATCAGGAACTAATCCTCTGCCACAGTGCTCCATACCCCAATACTGCCAGGAGATAGCTGGTTTCCTAAGAGTGCCGACACACCTGTGAGCACAGGTAAGACCAACACTTCTGCTCAAATTCCTGGCTCAAGAGGGACCCCCCTCCCAGAGCCCTCAGGGCACAGGAACCAAGGAACAGCCTGGGACAGGATCCTTCTGGTTTCTGTCTGCACCTGGAGCTGATCCTATGCCACAGCTCTCTATACCCAAACTGGTCTACAAGGAGTACTGACACACAGGCTTGCAGGAAGGACAAGCCATAGTCAGAGATAGCAATACCAGTGAACGCCAGTGATAGCCAGATGGTGAGAGGCAATGGCAAGAACTTAAGCAACAGAAACCAAGGCTACTTGGCATCATCAGAACCCAGTTCTCCCACCACAGTGAGCCCTGGATACCCCAAGACACCAGAAAAGCAAGACTCTGATTTAAAAATCACATCTCATGATGATGATAGAGGAATTTAAGAAGGACATAAATAACTCCCTTAAAGAAATACAGGAGAACACAGGTAAACAGCTAGAAACTCTTAAAGTGGAATTTATTAAGATCATATGAAAAAGTAAAGAAACTCTTAGATTCAGGCATTGTGGTACATGCTTTTAATCCCAGTACTCAGGAGACAGAGGCATGCAGATCTTTGAATTCAAGGTCAGTTTACAGAGTAAGTTTCAGGCCAGCCAAGCTTAGGCAGTAAAGGATGTAATAAAACAAGGGGGCTATGGTCCAGCCCCAACAAGCAGCCTAGCTCAGCAGCTTCAGCCATGTGGCTCTGGCTTTTGAGTTAAGAATAGAAGGAGTTATTGAGACAATTGATGCTGGTTAGCTGAGGCTAAGAACCTACCAACGTGAATTGGCGGATTCTTTTTAAATATTTCCTGCAACAATGGTATCTCTTCACAATGACAAACCCTAAGACAACAAGGAACAATGAAAATAATCAAACATAAATGGAACAGTATTCATCAGTGTAAGACCCTGTCGAGACTTAGCTTACTGGAGACCCCCTGAGTGAATCATGTGGAGCCTGATTGATGCAAAAAACATGAGGATTTTTAATGTTCCAGTGCACTGGGGCCATCCCAGACCTTAAGGTGAGGAGGCAACCCCATACAGCTTGTTCAATGAGCTTTTATACAATTTTCAGGGCAGCAGCCATTAGACACAATGATTGGTAAAACAGTGTGACTTTTTAAACTGATTGGTCTTTAGGGAATGAGGTGGCAAGGACTTCCCTTGTCTGAAGGTGGGCAAAGGTCCACCCTGCAGAATGTATCCCCACCCACAGGTTGGTTCTCACCCTGTGGTCTGAGGAATGTTAATTAGCTTCTCCCTTCTGCAGGGGCAAGAGTTCCACCACTTTCCAAAGTTCCTGAGCTTATCTTATTAAGCTCTACAGAAATTCCTGGCCTCCTGGTGTTTTTCTGAGAAGTCCCTGTTTACTTGGTTTGTAAGATTCGGGGAGCTGAGTCTTATATCCAGAATGTCATCCCACTCACAAAGATACAGAGATGGAGATCGATGCAATAAGCAAGAGGTTTTAATGATCCAGTATACTGAGGTCATCCTACAACCAAAAGCACACACTCTTTATACCCTTTCAGAACATAGGTTTACAGAGTGAGTTGGTTATCTTTCCCATTGTTCTCTGTTTCTATTGACCTTTGTGCCCCAGGTGAGGAGGAGATACCTGTTGCAGTAGAAGGGCTGGGGAGATCCACCCCCTACTGGGAATGTTTCCTGGAACCGGGCATTACTCCCCACAATTAGGGCATCTCCTGGGGATGGATGTTTGATCAGTAAACTCTTTGAAGCTCCCTGACTTTAAGCTTAATGGACATTCCTGGCTTCCCGGTATTTTTATGAGGTATCCCTGTTTGTTCAATTCTTACAGGTTCTCAAAATCAGCATGAAGAAACCTCAGTGATTAGTGGTCACAGAAGTAGAAGTTTTGAGGACCTGACAGATTTTAATGCAGAAGCTGGATTTCTCCAGGGGAAATGGGGCCAAGTCTATTTATTGTGTATTTAAAATAAGTACAGCAGGGATACCTCAGCATTTAAGAGTTGTGTCTCCTTTTTCAAAGGACCCAAACTCAGTTCCCTGAACACACATGGTGGCTCACTACATTCTGTAACTTCAGTTCCAAGGGATCTGACACCCTCTTCTGAGTTCTTAATGCCTGGTTATACATACATATACATATACAAAAACAGGTATTTTAAAAATATTTTCAAAATATGGCTAGCCATCTATATTTGTAGGCTTAGAATCTGAGAATTCACTTAACAGAGGATCAAAATCCTCCAAAAAATGTGATATACACAGACATTTTATGTTTTTGATCAATAGTGTTGAATAAGTACTATTGCTATACCATTTATGTTGCATTAGCTGTTGCAAGTAACCTACAGGTGATTTAAAGTATACATAGATATTTATAGGTCCTAATCAGATGCTATACCATTTTTATATAAAAATCATGAGCATTTGTGTATGTTGATCATTGACTGATCCCATGCATATACCAAGGGGTGACTTAGTGAATAAAACCAGTAGGGCTAAAGACTTCCTCCACTTTCTCCACACTAAGAATGCAAAGCTATGAATGCATGACACAGAGTAACAAGACCTAGCAAGAATTCTACGCTTCTGGTCAATGACAGAACTTAAGGAAGGGCATCAGTTCTCACCCTCACCTTTATACCCTCACCTGCCCATTTGCTTCTTTCTTCCTCCCACTCCAATGGCTATGGATGGTATGAACTTTTTACAATGTTTTTCATCAAGTGTCTTTAAATCTCAGAATATGTCAGACTGTGGACAGGAAAGTGTCAGAGTAACACAAAAAGCAACTTGCAGCCCATTGGGATCCTTTTAGATGTATGGGTTTATATTAGTCAGGGTTCTCTAGAGTCACAGAACTTATGGTAGTCTCTATGTAGTAAAGGAATTTATTGATGACTTACAGGCTATAGTCCAACTCCCAACAATCAACTCCCAACAATGGTCGGCAGCAGCTGTGAATGGAAGTCCGAGGATCCAGCAGTTGCTCAGTCCCACAAGGCAAGCAGGTGAAGCAGAACGAACTTTCCTTCTTCCAATGTCCTTATATAGGTCTCCAGCAAAAAGTGTGGCCCAGGTTAAAGGTGTGGTGACACACACCTTTAACCCCAGATGACCCTGCTTGAACTCATAGATCTTCCAGTCTTAATCTTCTAGGATTCATAGCCACTATGCCACCACACCTTTAATCCCAGATGATCTTGAACTCATAGATCTTTCTATCTTAATCCTCTGGGACTCATAGCCACTATACCTCAAGATCTCCATGCCAAGATTCAGGTCGGAAACTTGTATCTCTCAGCCTCCAGATTAGGGTCAGGTGAGCCTTCTAATTCTGGATTGTAGTTCATTTCAGATATAGTCAACTTGACAACCAGGAATAGCCACTACAGAGTTCTAAGAATCTTAAAAGAAAGCAGGCCTTTGGCAATTCATTGGCAACTGCTCTCTGTTTCTAATGTCACAAAGCCCAAGAATCACACGTGAAATACCCAAGTTATTTTGAAGAAACTTTTTGTCTATGCATCCTGACTATCTGGGACTTTGAGGAGTTCTGTGAGTATATCACAAAGGCTGGAGATGAGGAAAGACCCTGATCTTGCTCTGATGCTATACAACTAGATTCTGCTTTCTAAAGCAGGGAATGGCATGTGCCAGAGATGACATCTGTCTACAACTCCATTCTTGCATTTCTTGTTATGTGTATATGCACATGTGTGCCTGTTTGAATGTGTGTGTATGAGTATGTTTGTGTGTCTTTGTTAGGGTTCCTCCTGGAAAGCTTTTGGTGCCTCTTATAGAAATTTGGCAGGTACTTGTTACTGGACTTGGAGGAGGAAGTGGGCTCAGATAAGAATATTCACATTTGGGCTAATGCAAGGATCAAGGTAAACACCACCAAGGAATGTGTGACTTCCCTTTTATCTTGGTAATCCTGATAAGCCCCCAGACCCAGTGACTCCAGGAACTTGTTTATTGCTTTGTTTGATTACTACCTTGTGTGATCTCTTTGTTTTTTGACTTGTTTGATTACTTTGTCTTTGATCTAAGAACTAACTATTTTCTGCAAGTACCTAGAATGGTATAAAAGCAGACTGGGAAAAAATAAGCCCTCTTCAGCCTTAGCACTGGCTGGAGTCATGTTATAATGTTTGTCTAATTGTCTTTTTCTTTTCAGTCCCCACTTCTGCCCTTGAGAGCCTGTTGACTAACTGAGCTGGCTTGGTCAGTTCCTGTTGCTGGGAAGAGACAGCATGACAGACGACACTTATAAAGGACAACATTTAATTGGATCTGGCTTACAGGTTCAGAGGTTCAATTCATTATCAAGGTGGGAGCATAGCAGTGTCCAGGCAGGCATAGCACAGGAGAAGCTGAGAGTTCAACATCTTGTTCTGAAAGCAATCAGGGGAAGACTAGCTTCTAGGCAACTAGGATGAGGGTCATAAGCCCATAATAACATACCTACTCTAACAAGGCCACACCTTCAAATAGTGCTACTCCCTGGGGCCAAGAGTATTCAAACCACTACACCAGGATTGCCTCGGTTTGTTTTCTTTATTGCATCTATTGCCTTTTCAGTTCTTGGGGATGTTAGGGTCTATTGAGGATGCACATGATGCACAGCATGAACTAGGTCTAGGCTCTGAGGTAGAACAAGTGTATGGTACTCTGGGATAGTTACCAGGGGCTAGGCCTGGTGTTGAGGATGACATAGGTGGGTCAGGATCTGTGAAATACACTAGAAAATTTTAGTGTATATATTATGTGGCCAGTGCTTGGAAATAGGGTTCTGTCTGTCTGTCTATCTATCTGTCTGTCTATTTACCTAAATAATTTTTTTGAGGCATGGTCTCATGAGTAGCTCTATCTGTCTTGAAAATTGGACTCTGCCTTTTTATGTGCACATACAGGTTTCCCAATTATTGAACTGATCCAACGTTTTGTTGTTTGTTTGTTTTGCTACCTTGGAAATAATCAGTGGTTGTCAATGAGTTGCTTTGTTTCTGGGAACTCAGGGCCAGTAGCCTGTCTGTTAGCACCCAGAAACGGCGGCAGATATGGGCGGGTCCACAGACCTGTCGTCAAGGCAACGGCCACCATATTCCCAGAATCCATTGGGTTCAAGGCAACTCCCACCTTTACCTGGACTGCTACGTCAGGACATATATATATATGAGTACTTTCCTCCATCTCTTTCTCTTTTCCTCTCTCTCTCTTCTCTCTTCCTGCTCCGTGGTCCTCACTCCCCCTTAATTAAACCTCTTACACGTGGAACTGTTTGTGCCTGGTGTCTGCAGACGCGTCTGCAGCGCCTCGAACCCCAACATTTGGTGCCCAAACCCGGGAGCGTGGTGGTTTGCGTCTACGGACCCACTACATACCGCCGGGACAGACGCAGGCATGGCCACGTGGGGCGGCCGCTGAGACCGCTGCCTCCTGCCTCCGCCAGGTCCTATCACCAGTACCGCCGCTGCTGCAGCTGCGGTCACGTCCACG
>NW_022196893.1:35137583-35138462 GCF_008632895.1 Mastomys coucha
TATCACCAGTACCGCCGCTGCTGCAGCTGCGGTCACGTCCACGTGACCCCCCATCGCCGCTGCAGGCTATCGACACTTCCGGCTCCGCGCGGAGACCGCGGGGAGTGAGAGAGCAGTCCCAGCACTGCCAACCAGGCAGTATAGGTACGTGACTTCACAGCCCCCTCACCTGGCAGCTGCTCACCAGACACCGTGAGACATAACCACGTGAGCCGTACCCCCACTCAGGCACCATTCAGTTCCGTGGTTTTTCCATTTACCAGATTGCTCATAACCAGCCACACAGATCAGTCAAGGGCAAGACCTCCAGATTTCCAGATAAGGTCTGGCCAACCTTCCCTGGAATTGATGGAGTACAGCCTCCCTTGACATACGTTAGGACATTCTCCCACTGGGAGCCCTACCCTCGGAGGTAATTTTCACTCCTAATACTTACCGGGCTACTGCCCCCCAAAGCCCTAAATCCAGGGTGAGTTACTTTCCCACGCAGGCCACCGGGCCCTGCCAAATTGCCACTAGGGTTTCTCATGACGACTTGAAACCACCAGTTTCGGCTGTTATTTTTCTTGGTGCATGGATTGTTCTCAGGACGCTGGTACGAACATCCAACCACCCCCCAGTGGGTTCCAGAATGCCTTCGACCAGTTTCTCCAGGCACTCCACAGGGTTGTCTCCTGGAAAATCTCAAATCTTTAAAGCTAATGCCTGATTTGAAGACATCAAAATTAATATATCTCTGCAATGAGGTCTGGGTTAAATATCAACTAGATGGGAATTCAAAGTAGCTACTTAATGGTACTCTAGACCCAGTTATTTTAAGGGGTCTTAATACATACTGCTGGCAAACTGGTAAATGGAAGGAGGTTCCCCTATGTTCAA
>NW_022196893.1:35138881-35140294 GCF_008632895.1 Mastomys coucha
ACATGTTCCATTCTCACTTAGTGAACTTTCCCAAATAGAAAACAGGTTGGGGTCCTATACTTCTAACCTTTCAAAGTTTATTAAGGAGTCCCAATATATCACTCAATCTTACAGCTTGACTTTCCATGATGTCTATATGATCCTTACTAATAATTTGCTTCCTGAAGAACACAGGCAAGTATGGGAAGAGGCGAGAGTACATGCAGACGGGATTCACCAGACAGACAACACATATCCAATTGGCTCTGAAACAGTTCCAGAACAAGATCCACAGTGGAATTACAATTCTGCCAGTGGTATTTTAGCCAGAGACAGGTTCATCACATGCCTTCTGGCTGGTCTTAGAAAAGCGGCCTTAAAGCCCGCAAATTTTGAAAAACTTCAAGAGGTTGTCCAAGACAAACAAGAGAATCCATCTCAATTTTTAGAACGCCTTACGAAGGCTTTATTACAACATACCAACGTAGACCCTGACAACCCAGAAGGTAAGCAACTTCTGATGACCTATTTCTTCTCCCAGAGCTACCCCGACATAAGAGCCAAACTTAAAAAACTGGAGAGGGGACTCCTGACTCCACAGGCAGAAGTCTTAGTGCTGGCCTTCAAAGTGTACCATGGAAGGGATGATAAGATCCGCAAACAAAAATACCATATGCTGGCAAAGGCTGTCCGACCAGCCCCAGCCACTACCCTGGACTCATGGTCTCCTAACACTCAGAGACCACCATGCACCTGCTACAAATGTGGTAAATTGACTTTCACAAGCCAAGAGGGCCATGCCCTAGGTGCCATCAAGAGGGACATTGGGCTGCTGATTGCCCTCATGTTACGCAAAACAAAGGGACATCACTCCCAGATAACCTTCCAACTGATCTCCTAGGCTTGGCTATGGCTGACTGAGGAAGCCCGAACTCCCCTGGCTACTGCCATCAGTAGCAGGGAGCCCAGGGTAAATATTATGGTATGTGGGCGGTCCATCTCCTTCCTCTTGGACACTAGAGCCACTTACTCAGTCCTGACAGAGTTTTGGGGACCCACTTCTCCTTCTGGTTCTCCTATTGTCGGGGTAAGAGGACAACCTTACTTCCCTCTTCAAACCCCACTACTTAGCTGCATTTTTAGGTGTGTCACCCATTCCTTCCTGGTAGTGCCAATGTGTCCTGTACCCTTATTGG
This sequence comes from Mastomys coucha, assembly GCF_008632895.1. Classification (NCBI taxonomy): domain Eukaryota; kingdom Metazoa; phylum Chordata; class Mammalia; order Rodentia; family Muridae; genus Mastomys; species Mastomys coucha. Next base: position 35,140,057 of record NW_022196893.1, read on the forward strand.
GAAGAGATCTTCTGACTAGGCTGGGAGCCTCCATTTCCTTTGCTCCCCACATTCACCTAAACCCAGGCTCGCCAGCGGTTCTCCTGCTCCTTCTCCTAGCCAAACAACCTACTAACACTACCATGTTATTTCCTTTACCAGCTTCTCAGGTACATCCCAGAGTCTGCGAAGTCCAGAACCCCTCTGTTGCTAAACACCATTCTCCTGTTGTCATCCAATTTCTAGACTCTACCAGGTA
>NW_022196893.1:35142502-35194721 GCF_008632895.1 Mastomys coucha
TTGCTCCCTGCCTCATTAATCTTGTCTCTACATTTCTTCAACGACAAATACAAAAAATTTCTAACCAAGCTATCAATCAGCTCCTGTTACAGGATTACCAGCCCCTGCCCACAGATGAGCCACTGCCAACAGAGGAACCTGGTGCAAACATTTACCAAGTGGATCCTGGTGGTGAAAGCCAGCTACCCCCATTGACAACGCCCCTAGTCAGCAGGAAGTAGCCCAAGAGACACGATGCCCTCATTCCCTTTTCATCATTGGCTTCCCCTTCCCTTTTTCTTTTCTTCTCTTTATAATATAAAAAAGGGAAGTATGTTAGCACCCAGAAACCGCGGCAGATATGGGCGGGTCCACAGACCTGTCGTCAAGGCAACGGCCACCATATTCCCAGAATCCATTGGGTTCAGCTCCCACCTTTACCTGGACTGCTACGTCACGACATATATATATATATATATGAATACTTTCCTCCGTCTCTTTCTCTTTTCCTCTCTCTCTTCTCTCTTCCTGTGCCACGGTCCCCACTCCCCCTTAATTAAACCTCTTACACGTGGAACTGTTTGTGCCTGGTGTCTGCAGAAGCGTCTGCCGTGCCTCGAACCCCAACACTGTCTGTTTCCATACACATACTACAGTGTTAGTTTACTATGACTCTGTAGTGTAGCTTGAGAACAGGTATCTTCCTGCTTTTTGCTTTGTTTGTGTGTTTCAAGACAGCTTGATCTATTCAGTATCCTTTGATATTAATGTTCTAGTCCTCTGGATTATTGATATTTTAATAAGAATTATTTTGCATTTGAATTGTTCTGGATAGTACTAATATTTTAACAATCTCAATTTTGACAACCCAGGAACATGGGCAATATTTCTATTTTTAACATGTCTTCAAATGATATGTATGAAATAGTATTTTAGAATTTTCACTGTATTGGTATTTTACTTCCTTAATTAAGTATATTTATAGGTACATTTTTAGATACTAAACATGAGATTGTTTTTGAGATTTAATTCTGGACAAATCCACTTTTTTTTCAAAGATTTATTTATTTTATTTATTTATTTATTTATTTATTTATTTATTTTATTTACACTGTGGATGTCACAGTGTGGATGACAAATCAGAAGAGGGCATCAGATTTCATTCATATGGTTGTGAACTACCATGTAGTGGCTGGGAATTCAACTCAGGACCTCTGGAAGAGCAGCCAGTGTTCTTAACCACTAAGCCATCTCTTCAGCCTGACAAATCCACTCTTTTTATTGATTGATTGATTGATTGATTGATTGATTGATACAGGGTTTCTCTGTGTAGCCCTGGCTGTTCTGGAACTCACTCTGTAGACCAGGCTGGCCTCAAACTCAGAAATCCACCTGCCTCTGCCTCCCAAGTGCTGGGATTAAAGGCATGCGCCACCACTGCCTGGCGACAAATCCACTCTTAATGTGGTAAAACTTATTGGCTTCTATATGAATATGCATCCTGGCATCTAACTGAATTAAATTATTAGTTCCAAGAATATTTTGTTAGAATTTTTAGGTGTTTCTATGTGAAGAATCATATCATTTGGAAGCAGATTATCACACTTCCTTCCTTACTTTTATATCCCTATCATTTCTTTATCTTACCTAAGTCTTCTAGATAAGAGTTATGGTAATATATTGAGTAAGTGTAATGGGATTTGAGTTGAAACACCTGCCTTCTAGATATAATTTGTTTAGGGCTTTTATCATGAAGGAATATAGATATTAAATTTTATTAAATTCTTTTGCATTATATACTGAAATGACCATAAAGCTTTTACTTTTTATTCTGTTCATAGTAATATATATATGTAAATATGTATATGTGTATAATAATATATATATGTATATACTATATAATATATATTTTCTAGGTTATAACTGGTATCCCTGGGATAAACCCAACTGTATCATCATGAATGATCTGTTTGATGTACTTCATTTGCTCTGTACTTTTATATTGATGTTCATTAACAACTACTGTTTCTTTTTTCATTTTTTTTCTTTGCAACACAACGAATTGCCTTTATTTCAGTATGCACCCACATTTCAACACTTAGTGGTCCTGAACATGGCAATGAGCCAGGAGGCCAGACCCACTGATCTGCAAACGATCTGCAAACGTGGTAACACAGAGCTCCTTACTGTCCCTGCAGAGGGTCTGAGGAGCAACAGTGAAACCTGAGTCTGCAGGGTCAGGGCCTCCTGTTCCAGCTGTCAGGCTCCACATCAGACCTGATGGGTGGGCAGGGTGACTCGAGAGCCCTGTTCAAACCTCTTCAATGTGTAAAAGCAAAGCAATTATGAGAAAAGGAACCAACTCAGAACCATGTTCACTGAGGACTCTCCGCGTGGCCTTTCTCTAGGCATCTATCTATCCACCAAGGACCCTGAGTGCTGGCCAGTCTGAGTGGCCCTGTGACTGCTCTGTTTACCTCTAGACCTGAGCTCAAAGCTCGAGGGCTGATGGTGGCGGCAGGGCAGAGGACCCAGCGCTCCCTTTCCAGGCTGGTGGCAGGTGAGTGTGGTCCAGAGCTAAGTGAGGGAGGCCAGCAGGCTCTTCCAGCCTCATCTGATGACTTCTGGCCACAGCGTGTGTTGGGTAGTGATGGGTAACAAGGGAGTTGAGGAGGGGAAAGCAGCTCCCTTGATAAAGGTGGGGAGACAGGAAGCCCTGAATTCCTCACCTCCGGCCAATTTCAGAGGGAGGGAGGGTTACAATCTAAGCTTTGGCCAAGGGTGGGAGTAGAGGAGTGGGGACCATGGCTTGGACGGGGCATCACTTAAGACTTAAGAAAGCAGGGGTGCCACCAAGCGCCCCAAGCCCACCAGTAGTCAGTCCCACAGCTGCTACCTGAAGCCTTCCCATCTATTCTAAGGGCCACGATACAGCTGTGGCGGAGGGCGGGGCAGGCAAAAGCAGACTCAGGCCAAGTGTCAGCAGCAGGTAATTGTGTGACGTGTCTATTCACAGTTGTGTTAGCTGTGTCCACCGCTCCCACAGGAAACCGATTTCAACACCTTCTTAATCCCAGAAGTTCAACCAGGCAGACAGCGGTTACACTCGACAGATGATGTTACACAAGCACAACTTAGGTATTTCAAATGGACAAGAAGTTAGTATGAGAACAGTGTCTCAGGATGAAGTCTGAGTGGGGCTTCTTCTCCAGTACTTTGAGGTCTACAGATGTATCTAGAAAATTCACTACTGTGGAAAATGAAGACTTGGGTTGGATGGGGAGGGGAGGCCAGGGCCTTGGTGACTAATTGCTGTAACACTGTCCTTCTGGCGGGTGTGTCAGCTTCATGTTCTCTTTTGACATCATCAGGCACTGCAGTTCCTGCAGGATGACTTTGATGCTGTGGGAGTTCTGCCACTTGGCTAGCACTGCTGTGGCTCTCATATCCACACTCCATTCAAACTGCTCATGCCACTCAATTCACTCTTGTTACAAATCTTACAGATGGGGGTGCTTCTGGGTACTTAGGCCCACATTCTATTTTAAGGCTGTATATTCGGTTTTCATATATTGTTCGTGGAGGCCCAATGATCATGCCTGTCTATCTTGTAAGTGTCATGTCCTCATCGTCCTCCAGACCCCAGCTAACTGTGCTGTCGCCTACTCCTTTCTGGCCTTCTTCCAGCCCTTCCAACAGTCGGAAATTTCGAGGGATTTTTACCCGAGCCTGTGGTGGCTGCCATCTTACGTCGCTGTTGCTCGAAGCTTCTTTTTTCATTTTTACTGTCTTGTCTTTGTCTGGTTTGCGTAAAAGGGGTAACTTTGGCTTTCTAGAATGAATTTTGAGAGATCATCTCTCATTAAACTTTGAATAATTAAGTAGCATTACCACCAGTTTTCTAAAGATTTGGTAAAATCCAGCAGTAAGGTCATCTGGTTCTGGCCTTATTTTTCCTGGTAGACTTGTGAACTCTTGCTATTTTCCTACTCATGAGAAAATCCACACAGCTTCAATTTCACTGAAACTGTAATCCAGGCTCTAAAGTACCCAAAAGCAGTCTTTTTAAAGGATTATTTTTATTTTATATGTATGAGTGTTTATCTGCAAATGTATACATGTCCCACACATATAAGTAGTGTCTGCAGAGGTCAGAAAAGAATTTTGGAACTGCAGTTACACACACATTTGTGAACGATTGTATGGATCATGGAAACCAAACCCAGGTTGTCTGCAAGAGCAGCAAGTACCATCTTTCAAGCCCCAAAAGTCATAGTTTTAATAACCAAATGTCTCTTTAAGGAGCATCAACCAACTGAGTGCACTATAGTGGCTAAGGAATCTGACTAATTGATGAATTCTGATCAGAAAATCAAAAGTAAAGACAAAGCCTTCAAAGCTGCAGACAGAGGATTCCAGGGAAAAAGGTCCAGAGACTAAATTGATAGAAAGTTAGAGGGACATTGGTAAACAAGGAAAGTGGAGGCAGGCTCTCTAAGATGTAGGCTTCTTATTCCCAGAAGACACTGTGAAGAGAAGAGTGAGAAGGAATGGGTACAGGAATTGAGGCAGAACCAATAGGAAATAGGGAAGAACTAAGAGACTCAATAAAACACCCAACCCAGAGTCTGTTTACCAGAAGTCTGCTTTATAGCCCCACCCATACAGATGGGAGCTATTGATAATAAATCTGTTACCTTTTCTTTTTCTGTGTCTTCTGTCTTTCTCAGACTTTCAATTCTATTTTCATACCATAGAATGAGCTCAGTAATCCCCTAGACTACTACCTGTATACCTATGACAAATAATGAATATGATTCTAGTCAAGTCAGTGAAACAAATAAGGGGCCAAGTTATAGTCACGTAAAACACCCATCCTAATTTTGTTGTTTCAAAACTCGCCATAGTGACTACTGGGAGTACAGTTATAACTGAAAAATCTAGGAAACTTTATCATGTTAGTCAGTTAAGGAAGTAGCACACTAGTAGAAATTTCAGGGAATGGAGCTGCCTTTGTGAAAATATTAGCATAGCATTTGTACTTGAGTCAGTATCAGGGAAACAGGACATTTCTGTGGATTTGATGCTTTGGGGGAGAATAAAAGGCTAATGTCTGGAATTTTAATGAAGCTTATCTAAAAAGAAGGAAGTCTAAGAAACAAAATTTGTAATTGGTAATAGAGTTGCTCACTCTTTAGCTGAGAAAGAGGGATGGATGCTTGATGTCATATATTAAACTTGTTTGGTGCTCAAAACAAAACTGTGAGGGAATCTTAACATTGTGTCTCATTTACTCACTGTCACTGAGGGATCCCATCTGATGCTAGTGTTTTATAGTTTGGTCAAACACCAGAATTCATAAGCTACCTTAATGACAAGTTCAGTCCTAAAACTTTCAAAGTCTGGTTGCCTATGTCAGGCCAGTAGCAGATTCAGGAGTTTATTTTATCACTGTCACCTCTAAATCACTACAGATAAAAATAATAATAATTCAAAAGAATTTAGAGGGATGAAACTGAACACTTAAACCACTTGGTTAGTAAATTAATACAGAAAGTATAGTATATTAATATTAAAAACTCAGGCCTCTAGTGATATGCCTAATGTTTACATCTTATTTAAAGATATATATTATTTAAAGTCTTTCTCAGACTTTAAATTCTGTGTTTATATCATGGAATGAACTCAGTAATCTTTCGGATAAAACTATAACCAATTATTAAAAAGAGCTCAAGGAAGTACCTAAGAATAGTTAGCATCTCGATGGATTTGCCTACACATTCATCATCAGTCCATACATAAAAAACAAAAGCATTCTGATGCTGCTCATGACTATCATTTATTTGATAAAAGATAAAATTTAGAGATGAGGGAGAGAGAATAGTTGGGGTAAATAATTGAAGGAAATCAAATCGAGGATGTTCTAGTCTGGTCTGGAAAGATCAATAGTAGAAAGTGCAAATTCATCCACGCAGAGCTAACTTTGCCAATGCTCCAATAATCTTTTGTAAAGCTGTAAGAGAGAGAAAAAATAAGGAAGTTTTTTGAGATTTAATTTTTTTTGTTTTAACCTGAAGGAGGACTAACAACACTACTATATTTGGTAGAAGCAAAAACAAAAACAAAAAACAAAAACAATAATAACAACAACAACAACAAAAACATTTTCTAGAGATCTGAATCACATTAGAAATGTGAATTTTATAACATAATGCCTGACATACATATAATATAATATAGTATAATATAATTGGTATTAGTTTAATGTTGAAGGGCTAGGAAAAAAAAACCCACCTTATCCTGAATAAAATTTTAAACTTTTAGAAATCTCCTGGAAGACCTCATCATAAAGTCATTTTCTATTTCTCTTTGTAGAATAGTCTCCAAAGAAAATATAACTTTTATTTAAGAAAAAGAAAAGCCATGCAGTTGCCATGCTACATGGAGACACTTTACACTTTCAATGATTTCTGCTGAGTGTGCATGTATGTACATTAATGTACCCTAATATTGCAAGAGTGATGCAGTTAAAATTGATAACATACTCTTGTCAACTTCTGATCTTTCTGGTACTTATATATAGATAATATGATGAATTTAGAAAAGAAGAATAAAAGAAGGGTCTCTTTTTCTCTCTCTCCTTACCCTCCCCTACTTCCTCGCTAAAGTACAGTTCACTGTGGCCTTAGGGAACCTAAGGAATCTAAGAGTCCCATAAGGAACAAAATTAGATGAAATGTTTTTACCGGATTTATCACCACCATCCTCTTGTTCTTCCTCATCATCCTCTTCATCCTCTGCATCCTCTTCTTTGTCATCTTCTTCCTCATCAGAGGTCACATCCTCTGACTCTTCCTCGTTGTCCTCCTCAGAGGCCTCAGCATCAGTGTTGGTGTCCTCACTAGCTTCCTCACTTGATTCATTATCTTGCTCTTCACCAGTAGTATCTGCCTGAGTTTCACTTCCTTCATCAGTAGAACCAGCTGAAATTAGAAGGAAAACCTCCAAGTGAGATACTGACTCTTCTTTGGAATGTTATTGGTCTCACCCAGAATTATACATTCATTCTTTATTCTGAATTCACTAATTCTATCAAATATTTAGTCTATCATATATGTTATTGCTTTATCTTCCATGACCTTACAATTTCCTTGGACAATTACACTGACCCAAGACACAACAAGCAAGTAGTTTGTGGCAGGCATGAACACAAAAATAAAACCCAAACTAGTTACAGGTACTATGGCCCAAAATTCACAAAAAAACTTCCTAGGCAACAGCCTCCAGTGCCAGTTCCAAGACAGAAAGCAAAGATCATTATGAGGCTAACACACCTATGCAAAGCACAGGCCTCTGCTTCTGCCTCAATCCACCCTGGCATATGTTCCCAGGCCCTCAGTCCATAACACTTTCAGGAATTTGCTGTCTGTTCCCATTGCTCTCTTTTATACACATGAGTTATATATTCAATCCCTTAATTGTGGAAGACCTTCCATGCACACACATATAATAGTTAAGCTACAGTATCAGACTTCATGACCTTATGTCTACTACATAAGAACAATAAATGCCTCTAAGTCCATGTCAGAGGGTTACTTATCTTTATATGAGGAATAAAATGATATCCTTACATTAAAAATAATTTTATAACCAGGAGTGAAGCTTTCCATGGATTTTACTAAATTTTTCTCATATCTCATAATATCCAAATGACATCGGTTACCCAGAGGCTATGAAGGGGAAATGGCTATAGAAGTAAGGTAATGGCAGGTATTCAGACTCAGGCTCACCAGTTTCAGAAGTGTCAGCACTGTCTGTCTCCGTTTCCTCTGAAGAAAAAATAAGCAAAATAAGATAGAAGAACTTAAGTAATGTTTTGATGAGATAGAGAATGTGAACACTAAATAGACAGATTGAGGGAAGCACATGCACAGAACAAAAGAAAACCTTTGAAATCTACCATGGTCAGTTCTCTTCCCTGAAATAAGTCTTTAATCACCTTCTCAAAAGTAACTTATTGACACTAACAAAGCATTTCAGTGCCATGTTTAGAATAGAGGAAAAACTGTACTGAATTAGGAACCCCAGTGGAATCAACCTACCTACCTACAATGATGTGTTAAAATGGAGGTGAGTACTAGCAAGATGGTTCAGTAGGTAAAAGCTCTTCTCTTACAAGCAAGCTGGGTGATATGAGTTGATTCCATACTTGAAGGAAAGAACTGACTCCTGCCTCTAACCTCCTCACATGCACCACAATAGGTTTGAGACCCTGCCACCAAATGGCAGACACACACCCACACCCACACATACACATACATGCACACACACACACACACATACACATACAAACAAACACACAAAATGATAAAAAAAATGTGATTGAGATGTAAAGTGAATAAATAAATTAATAAAAAAGGAAAAAGTGTTTAAGTTTAAAAATTGAGATAGAACCAGGTACTAGATAGGAGGACAGGAAATAGAAGCATCCATAAATTCATGTTTCACAGAGTAAGTATTATGTATTATGGTCACCATTTTAAATTAAAGTCTTTACTTACGGCAAGAGACTAGGATAGTTGAAACACCAAGCAACACAAGGAGTGCCAGGAGCTTCATGGTGACAAGTAGAAGAGCAAAAACCACACGAGATCAAGCTCCAATACTAGGAGACAAGGAAGACTGTTGATTCCACAGGGTTCCACATCATGGGACTATATATGTAGAGCACACCAATCAGAAGCTGCCACAACCTGGTAAGTGAGTAACAGGAAAGGTTGGGAAGTGAAGTAAATGAGAATCAACCACACAGCCAGAGGCCGTTTAGAAAGGTCATGACTTCAAATGTTTGACAAATCCTTGATTCTGATAACATAGGTGTCCAGTCAAGCTGTTGTACGGTAAATAACTTCTGGCTTTCTCTTGTGTGAGGCACAGGGCTGCCATACTTATAAACTCCAACAAGTTGAAGATGTTGGCATGGTCTTCCCAATATCTGAACTTTCCTTTCAAGATAGTTCAAATTAGAAACTTACAGAATACTCAGCTTTGTGTCTCCTTCAAAGGAGTAATTGGAATAGAGCTGCTGAATACAAGTGTTTTCCAGAGTGTCCCCACTATATATTCAGTAAGGGCCATCCTATCACACAAGGAGTGTGAACCCAACACTGATGGAAAGACCAAATATGTCTTTACAGTATTTCAGCAATTCTTGTATAAAATTCAAAATATAAGAGTAAGAGGACAGGAAAAAAGTAGTGTTTTTAAGGACTGCATCCACTGAGTGCATTAAACTTTTCTTTTTGTTTCTCTCTTTTCTTTTTTCTTTCTTCATTTTTTTTTAAATTTTTTGCTTTGTTTGTCTTTAACATAGCATCTCTCATAGCCAAAGCTAACTTTGAACTTCTGATCCTCCTGCATCTACCTCTTAAGTGTTGAGATTAAAGGTTTATGTCACCACACCCAGACTTATAATTATGACTAGGCACCATGATAGACATTGGAAAAATTGTAGAAAACCAAGCATACAAATAACTCAATCTATACATATTTCAAATAAAACAACAGCAAAAACTCAAAAACCAAACCAAACTAAAACAAAAAACCTACTACATTGGAAAATACAAAAGAATAACAAAAGGATAAAAATTCAATGTAGCATATATAAAGGAAAAAATTTAATCAGAAATATGTGTATGATACTAAAGGAAGGAGAGTACTATATGGGGGAGGAGTGATCTAGAAAGAGGGAAAGTAGAAAAGAGAGGACCATAAAATCTTTGTGTTATGAAAGCATATGTGGGGACTGTGTGGGAAGGGATGCATCGTTGAGGGGTAGTAAACAGTGAGGGTGTGAAAAAAAAGCACAGGACTTCTGAGTGAGACCACAGATTGTGCCCAAATTGTGATCTATGAAAGAAAACAGGATTATGAACAATTGTTTTTATTCCTACAGGAGATAATCATTGAGAATGAAGGGAATCTTTGCAAAGAAGCAGGCAGGAATGAAAACAAACCATGCATCTTGGGCAATGTCTATGGAAACTACCAAGAGGTGCTTCAGTTCCTCTCTCTTCCCTCCCTACCCACCCCACTCTGCTCAGCAGCACACAAATGCTTCAGGAACCACATGCTGAAGAGATGAAACAGGCTGTGGAGGCATGACAGGACCTGGGATCACAGTAGGCAGGGAGAATCACAATGAGGGGATGAAGTTGAAGTGTAATGTGCAGCCTGATGCTGTGAGAAGGAATAACAATGCAAAATATGAAGTACACTGGTGACCTTTAGTGTAGTCATGCCAGAGCTATGTCACAGTCACATGCAAACTGACCTGGACTGTGGAGATTACAGGAGCAGATGCTGGCATAGCTTTCACTGTGGTAAGATGACCATTTCCAAAAAAAAAAAAAAAAAAAAAAAAAAAAAAAAGATGACCATTTCCAGCCAAAAAGATAAATAGCATGTATGATGTTAATGTTCCTTTTTTGGGTTTAGAAATCCAAGTGGGGGATGCATGACCATCCCCACAATTAAAAAAAATAATAATAATGGGTGAAAATTTCCCTAAAGCAGTATTTTGTGCTAAGGTCTGGGGAAAAGGAAATTTGACACCTTATTTAACTAAACAGAAACTCAAACTAAAGACAATTCAATTGAACACAACTTCAGCATTGCATACTCAAAACTCTGGTTTTACAGGTTTGAGCTAGAGCTAAGCTGCACCTCCCCAGTCAGTGCAGTTTAGTATTTAAAACAACACAGGGAGGGAATGAATTAAAATCCATTCTACCAAAGAAGAAATATTAATCAATTTTCTCTTTTATTTTTACCTTTAAAAATATTGACTCATACATAACATGTCTTAATGGTCTCACTTTGGTTTTTACATTAAAAAAATAAAGGTTTCATGATTGTTCTGTGTGCCTCTATATCTATTTTATTGCATATTCTTCTACTAGTCTCCCTACATATAACCCTTACACTTCTCTCTCACTCTTACCTCATTTTCTCAACCCTTACCTCCTCTTATATTTATGCTATAACCAAATCTTTCCACAAGAGCAATTTAAACTCTGTGGATATTAGAAACATTGCAGTTTTAACTTCAATGTACTTTTCTCCTTAATTTTTTCTAAGTTGAATTAATACTATTCCTTATCCTTTCTCAACTGACATTCATTCTATTCTTTTTTAAGCTTTAATTTTTTTATTTTTTTATTTTTTTTCAGTCCAGTCATTAATCCCCCTCCTGGCCTGCCCTTTGACAGTTCCTCATCCCATTCCTCCTCCCTCTTGTCTCCAAGATGATGTCCCCACCCCCATCCCCCACTTTCCCACTCCCTCACCCCCATCCCCACCCCAGTACTATGAAGAATAAAGATAAAGAATATTTTAATCCTGCTACAATTTAGTTTCAATTGAACAATATTGGAAACAAGAGGGTTGGGAAAGGTGGCTTCATTATCAAAAGAAGTTGATATTCTTCCAGGTCATGAGTTCAATTCTAAACATTCAAGTTGTATAGTTTATAATCCCTCTAATTTATGTTCCATGAGATATGACACTCTCTTCTGGATTCCATGGGCACTCCCACATTAATACATTCACAGAGACTCATATACATAAATAAAAGAAAATCATAAAAAATACCAAAAAAAAGATTAAACTGAAATTTTAGATGTGAAAATCTCATCAAATCAAGTGAAAATAACCTAGTAGAAACTCTGTTCAATAAAATGGATCAGATTATCAGGGATGCAATTAAAGTAAAATTAATTAAGCAAGATTTTATTTTTTTAAAAAAAGAACATCATGTGAAGTTAGGAGCACTGGAAGAGAAGATATGGGTAGAGTAGATATGATCAAGATAAGTCATATATGAAAATTCTAAAGCACAAATAACATGTTAATAATAAAAAAGAAAATCAAATCATAGTGAATTTTTAAAATAATAAGAAAGTATGAACAGCATAGTTGGGATCTCTGGGACACAAAGCTTAAAATTTTATAATCATGAGGGTAGCAGGAGAATCAATTTAGGTTACATACACAAATGATACACAATAAAAATCATAGCATAAAATTTTCAAAATGTAGATAAATAAATGGCATCAGATTTAGAAGGCATTTAGAGCATCAAGCAGATAAGATCAGGAAAAAGTCTCCACTCAAACCAAGTTATAGAAGACTCTAGGTGAAAGGAACAAAGACAAATAATGAAGCTACACAATAAAAACGCCAAACCATTATAAAAATTATTATAAAAACATATTATTATATTAATATTATTATATTATTATAAATATATATTAGAAGCCATGAGATTATTTAAACAGAAACTCTAAAAGCCAGAATGTGGAATGATGAATTTCAATTTTTGAAAAGAAATGACTGCCAAACCCAGATTATATGTAGCAAGACATTTTTATTGAAAATAATTTTTTCATATGGTATATTATGATTATAGTTTCTCCTCCCTCATTTCCTTCTAGATCTTCTCTACCTCCCCATACATCCAACTTCTTACCTTCTTTCTCTCTGTCTTTAGAAAACAAACAGGTCAATAAACAAACAAAAAAGCAGAATAACACTAAGTAAACAAGTAAACAGGAAAACCAATAACAAGGAAAAAACAGTAGAAACACCTGTGTTTCCTGAGGAATCACATACTGATTTCCAAAGTCACTGGATGAGTTTTTACTCCTCAGAATGGATGAGTGCTCCTCTTATCCTACATCCTCACCATCATGAGCTGTCATTTGTTTAATTAATCTTGGTCGTTCTTATTCACTAAGATGAAATCACAGAGATTTTTTTCTCCTTTATTGAAAAATAGATTCTTTTCTTGCAATATATCATGATTACAGTTCTCCCTCCCTCTACTCCTCCCAGTTCCCTCCAGTTCTACTTCTGTCTAGATAAATTCCCTTTCTGTCTCTCATTAGAAAAGAATAGGCTTTTAAGAGATAATATTAAAATAAAACAAAATAAAATATAATAAGATAAAATAAAAACTATCACTATGAGTTAAAAAATTTCAACTATTGAAGTTGGGTAAGAAAAGCCAACAGAAGTTAAAGAACCCAAGAATGGAACAAGAGTCAGACACCCATTACTTCACACACTCAGTAGTTGCATAATGACATTAAAATTGAAGCCATAATATATATGAAGAGGATCGGGAACAGACCTATGCAGACCTTGTGCATGGTGCTTCAATTTCTGTGAGTTGATTTGAGCTTTTCCTAGGTTTATTTGGAAAGTTTTGTTTTCTTAGTGTCTTCTATTCTTTCTGGCTCTTATACTCTTTCAGCATCCTCCTCCATGGGATTCCCTGAGCTCTGAGGGGAAGGATTTGATGGAGACATCTCATTTAGGGATGAGTGTTCCAATGTCTCTCACTCTCTTCATCTGGCTGTGGGTCTCTATATTTATTCCCATCTGCTGCAGGAAGAAGTTTCTCTGATAGCTGAACAGGGTACTGACCTATGAGTATAGCAGAACATTGTTAGGAGTCATTTTATCACTATTTAAACAAAACAAAACAAAAAACAAAAATAAAACACCAGTAGTATTTGATTTTACCTGTAAGTCCTGGGCTATCTAATCTCTGGTGCTTGGTCACCCAAGCAGTGTCATGTAAGGGTTCCATATTGTGGATTGGTCCATAAATCAAATAAGATTTGAATTTTCTATTCTCACATACTTTGAGCTTATTTTGCAGGCAGGACACCACTGTAGATCAAAGGGTTTGTGGCTGGCTTGGTGTTTATGTTTCTCTTTTGTTAGCTTAGAGAGTATCTTCCTGTACTAAAGATGCTACAATGTAGGCGTTAAGGCTCTTTATAGGCACCATCTCAACTTCTCTATGTTCAGTGAACTGTGTTAAGTATCATCTTCAGCAATAGGGCCTTGCTGTCTGTCTGTGGATAACAACCTATTGTTTTGGCAGCAGCCTGAACTTTTTGGGATTCTCATTTTTAATTCCACCAGGTTCAGTTTATCTGGCTTTATTTTATGGTCTTTGATACATTTGGAGTTGAGTTTATGCATGATGATATATATGAATTCATTTGAATTCTTCTACATGCTGACATGCAGTTTGATGAGTTCCATTTGTTGAAGATGCTGTCTTTTTTTCTATTGTATACATCTGGCTTTTTAAAAAAACAATCAGTTGTCCATAGGTATGTGGATTTATACCTAGGTCTTCAATTTGATTCCATTGATCAATGTGTCTGGTTTTATATTAATACCATATTGTTTTTATGACTAAGGTGCTATAGTTCAATTTGAGATCAGGGATGATGACACCTCTAGCAGTTCTTTCATTATTCAGAATTATTTCCAGTTTCTGTTTTCTTTATCTTTCCTTATGAAGCCTAAAATTGTCCTTTCAAGTGCTATGAAGAATTATGTTGACATTTTGAAGGGGTATTGCTTTGAATTTATATATTGCTTCTGGTAGAGTAGCCATTTTTACTATGTTAATTTAACTGATCTGTGAGCTTGGGAGTTCTTCCTGTCTTCTGATATCATGTTCAATTTCTTTCTTCAGTGTCTTTTGATATATAATCTTTCACTTAATTGGTTAGAGTTTCCTAATATTTTTTTTTGGTTTTGTTTTTATTTTTTTTTAGTTGTTTGTCATTTTATATATATAGAAGCTACTAATTTTTATGTGGTAATTTTGCATCCTACTATTTTGCTGAAAATTTCCAGATTGAGTTTTCAGAGCCACTTAAGTATACTATTAAATAATATATAAATAAAGATACTTTGACTTCTTCCTCTTCAATTTGTATCTCATTGATATCCTTGAGTAAAATTATCACTCTACTTAAGACTTCAAATACTATATTGAATAGATATAGAGAGAGTAGACATCTTTCCTTGTACATTATTTTAGTGGAATTGCTTTGAGTTTCTCTCTAACTTAATTTAGGTTATGGACTTTCTGACACCCACCTGTATTATGATGAGGCATGTGCCTTGTGTTCCTAATCTTTCCAGGACTTTAATTACGAAGATGCCAAGGATTAACCTCTGCTTGGAAAGGGGTTCTGAATGAAGGGGTGTCCAGGAGCAGTGAAAGCAAACAACTCAAAGTCAAATCATGGGTTACAAGATAGCAGCCTATGTTCTTGAGATGGCTCTCTAGACAGCTCTCTGTAGATAGCTCTTTGCTCTGTAGTCTGCTCAGACAGCTTTTTAGATTGTTCTCCCTCTCCTCTCTCACTTCCCCCTTCTCCCTCTCCTCCCTTCCCCTCTCCTCCCTCTTCCTCCCCCCTCTTCCCTCTTCCTCTCCCTCTCCTCCCCCCCTCCTCTCTCACTCCCCCTTCTCCCTCTCCTCCCTCCCCCTCTCCTCGCTCTTCTTCCCCCTCTCCTCTCTCCCTTCCTCCCCTATCTGTTCAACTCTACTCTAGACAGCTTTTTCTTGCTATTCTAAGAAACTCTCTGGTTGAGACAGCTAGTTTTCTGCTTGTAAAAATTCTAAAAGCTCTCTGGATAGTTCATGAGTTTTCCAACCAAAGTTGGAAAAACTATATAAAAAATTCTTGAATCTTATGACCAGGTCAGAAATACTGTTAGAAAAATTCTAGAAGTAATTCTTGGGTTTTCCAATCAAAATCAAAAAGTCAGAAAAAAAATCTAAAAGATCTGTGTTAGCTCTCAAAGCAGTTCTTTCTCTGAGTAGCTGCAAGAAAACATTCTAAAAGAACTGTGTTCATTCCCCAGACAACTTTTTCTCTGAATAGCTGTTAGAAAACATTCTAAAAGAGCTATGTTCACTCTCTAGGTAATTTTTGGGATTTCCAATCAAGGCCAGAAAACCTATTAGAAAAAAATCTAAAAGAGCTATGAAAAAAATTAAGAGCTGTGTTCATTCTCTATGGACTTTCTGACTACTATTGCTTTTTTGCTAGCTCATCTCATAGAAACCAAAAGCCCAGGTTTTTATTTACATTATCAATTCAGTTAATGATTCCACCTTCCCTTTTGATTATCCTGTGAATGAGCATTTTATGACCCCAGCTCTTTGATTCTTAGGAGACAGCAAAAGAATTCAGACATCTGCCTGCCTCTGTTAATCACAAGTGATGAGCTAGCTGGGTGGGACCTCACCCTGAAATTACCAGACTCATCATGAAGGAGTGCTGTATTTTGTCAAAAGGCTTTTTCTGCATCTAATGAGATAGATGATTGTGTGTGTTTTGTCCTTCAATTTGTTTATATGGTAGATTACATTCATCGATTTTTTTTTATTCCATTTTTTTTTTGTCTTCACTCAGAAACCGGGCCATAGGTCATCCATGCCAGGAGCAGGCTATGAAACTAGGCCATAAGCCACCTGCTCCAGCAGCAGACCCCAAAGTCCAGGAACAAGACAATAAAATCCCCAACCAGAGGAACAGCCAGAAGAGAGCCACAGGAATGGGAGATATCTTATCTCAGGATAGGCCGTCTGTGGTTAGTTGTTCATGATGCAGTAATCCAGTCTATCTGGGGCTTCCTGGCACCCACCAATGAGGTTTTAGATTACCTAACCCTAACACATTAGCCAGTCAAAATTGCACCAATGTCAGGTCTTTGGTCCCTACCAATCACATTAGAGAATATCTTCAGTTCCCCTGATTCCCTATAAGAGGGAAATTTGTAAGGAAAATTGGGTTATAATTCTCTTCCATTGTTGGGTTATTATATAGTTTGGGTTTCAGTTTACTGTGTCTTTGTAAAAGAAATTAGACTATTTCTTTGGGAAAAATAGTATTGGAATTAATTCTTTTTTTGAAAGTTTGGTAGAATTTTGTATGGAAACAACTTGAACCTAGGATCCAAGTTGTTTTTTCTCAAGTTTAGGAGACTTTTAATGACTGCCTCTATTCCACTAGGGGTTATGGGTCCATTTAAACTACTTATCTGATCTTGATTTACTTTTGGTATGTAGTATATCTAGTAGTTACACTGTTTCACTTAGATTTCCAACTTATGGAGTAGAGATTTTTAAAGTTTGCCCTTATGAGTTATTCTCTTTTTACTTGGTATCTGTTATTATATACCCTCTTTCCTCTCCAATTTTATTAATATTTAATTTATATATTTAGATATTCTCTTTCTATCTTTTAGCTAATTTTGCTAAGTTTATCAATATTACTGCTTTTATAAAAGAACTAACTCATTTCATTGATACTTGTACTTATTTTGTTTCTATTTTATTGATTTCTAGCACTCAATTGATTATTTCTGAATGAAAAAAAGCAATAAGAAGAAAATGATATGACTGTTCCTAGGTATGGTGGAGGAAAAGGTTTATTATAGATATGTGAAAGAGCATAGGCAGAGGCAGGGATATCTGGGAGTTAAAAGTGGACATGACCCTGAGCCATGTGAGGAAAGGGAAAAGCAGCTGCCAACCAAGAGGGTTGGCCTGGGCTCCTCTTGAGGCACATATAGCCAAAATGGCTGGATTTTATAGGGAAGGGCAGCTGGGAAAAGGGTAACCGAGTTCCTGAGGTAGAGAAGTTTATGACAGTGTGTAAAGTATGCAAACCAGGAGTATCCTCTAACAGATAGGAGCTAAGGAGTACGGGAGAATCTGAGGGCAGATCCACTTTAATATATTGGTTTTTGTTTTTATTTTTTGGGGGTATTTTCTTTATTTACATTTCAAATGTTATCTCCTTTCCCTATTCCCTGCCTGGACACTCCCTATCTCATCCCCTTCCCTCTGCTTCTATGAGGTTGTTCCCCCCCCCACCCACCCACCCACTCCCACTTCTCTGCCCTGACATTCCCCTACTCTGGGGCATCTAGCCTTCACAGGACCAAGGGTCTCTCCTCCCATTGACTCCTGACAAGGCCATCTTCTGCTACATATGCGACTGGAGTCATGGGTCCCTCCATGTGAACTCTTTGGTTGGTTGTTTAGTCCCTGGGAGCTCTGGGGAGTCTGGTTGATATTGTTGTTCTTCCTATGGGGTTGCAAACCCCTTCAGTTCCTTCAGTTCTTTCTCTAACTCATCCATTGCGGACCTGTGCTCAGTCCAATAGTTGGCTGTGAATATGATATGTTAAACAGGCACCTCGGCCAATTGTCCTGCGTTTGAAATTCCTTACTGTCTAATGCTTTTGAGTGTTATTTCTTCCTTTTGTTCTAGGGCTTTCAGGTGTACCATTAGGATTTTAGTCTAAGATTTCTCTGATTTTTTTTTTAAATGTAGGTACTTAGTACTATGAACTTGCCTCTTAGAACTGGCTTCATTGTGTCCTATAAATTTGAGATGTTGTGTATTCATTTTCATTCAGTTCTAGAAAGTTTTAAATATCCATCTTGACCCAATTTTCATTCAGTAGGGAGTTTTCAGTTTCCATAAGTTTGCAAGCTTTTTGCTGTATCTGTTGTTGTTGATATACAGCTTTAATTTTCAGATTTTAATTTTCTGTGCTTTCAGATAAGATGCAGGGTGTTATTTTATTTTTCTTGTATCCATTGAGGCTAGCTTTGTGTCTGAATATATGGTCCAACACATTTTGGAGATGGTTACATAAAGTGCTGAGAAGGTATATTCTTTTGTCTTTGGATGGTAATGTTCTATAAATATATTCTAAGCTCATTTGATTTATAATGTTATCTAACTCCAGATTTTTTTTTTCTGTTTAGTTTTTGTCTGGGTGATCTGTCTGTTAATGAGAGTGGAATATTGAAGTCATCCACTACCAATGTATGAGAGTCAATATGTGGTTTAAACTCTATTAGTGTTTCTTTTATGAACTTGTTTGATGTATAAATGTTTCGAATTATAATAGCTTCTTGATGAATATTTCCTTTGATGGATATGTACTGTCTTTCCCTATATCTTCTGATTAGTTTTATGTTGAACTGGCTACAGCACTTTAATATCTTGCATTCTTTTGCTTGGATTATCTTTTTCCAACCTTTTACTCTGAGGTAATATTTATCCTTGACAATAAGTTGTGTTTCTTGGAGGCAGCAGCAGGATAGATCCTATTTCCTAATCAAATATGTTCATCTGTATTTTTTTAATTGGGGAATTGAGACTAATGTTGAAAATTATCAATGAGAAATGTTTCTTGGTTCCTGTTATTTTGTCATGGTGGTGTGAGTTTTCCCTCCTCTTTTGATTTGCTGATTTGGGATATTGAATAATACAACATATTCCCCGTCTCCAACTGCATTTTGCTACTTGGTAAACAGTTACTCCTTCCCCTTTTTCCGACAGTCCCTGGCTTCTAGTGACCACATTCTAGTCTCCATTTTCATGAGATTCAGGTTTTTAAGATTCCACATATGAGATTATAGAGTACTTATTTTTATGTGTGTTGCTTCTTTCTCTTTTGTCCTTACCAACATAATGTTTTTATTAATTATTTGGGAATTTCATACAATACATCCTAATCACATACAATACACCCTGATCACACTTGTTCCTCCCAGGTTCACTCTCCCACCCTTGCACTCCCCCCTACCCCGCTCCACAATAAACCTCACTAAGTTCAATTTGTGTTACTCATATACTCATTGGAGCCTGATCAAACTCCCAGTGGTCAGTCCCTTAAAGAGAACTGAATGCTACCCACCACTCCCCCCACTACCTCCATTCTCTCCACCCTTAGCCCCCAATCCATTCCTCACTTCCCCAACCTACCCTGTACCCCTCACCCCTACCATAAGCCATCAGTCAACTGTAAAGGACTATATACTTCAGCATCTTTATCACTATTTTTCTCTTCAATAGCTTCATGTTTGAACTGTTTCTACTTTTTCCTTTTCTGTTTTGGTGGGGTGGGGCAGGGGGGAGGTTGGCAAGAAGCCTTCAATGTTTCTCATTCTCAGTAATGAGTTTGCAGTCCTTGATACCATTTCAAAAGATACTTCCCTGTCCATATCAGCCACTGGCTGCTTGGATCCTGAACATCAATCTGGTTTCTGGTGGCAGCATGGATTATGGAAGTCTTTCTAGGAAACTTAACCTAGAAAATGAACCATTCTTCACCTTGTTGCTCAGAGTCAGGGTGATCTTGCAATTGGACAGTGTGTCTGGGAGCAGGACCTATGCATGTTCCAGGCTGCTGTATACCACCCTGCTCTTACACCAGTCACCCTACCAGAATCCTGGGTATGGCCATTATATTTGCAGCCCACAGCCCCATGCTCTCCTCCCTCAACATGTTTTTTATCTGCCATGGTCATGCTTTCATACCTGTCACTGCTGCTGCATCTCTAGTTCTGCTTCTCTTTGTAAGATGCTGCTCTGTTCGGCCATCTTTTTTGTCCGTTTTATTTTGAGTAACGTAATATGGTCCAGCTATTCCTACTGGCACAGATAATATAATTCTTTTCTTTTTATGGTAAAATAATATTCCATTATGTATATTTTTAATCTACCTACCTGTCAATTGATTCTGAATTGTTTATTTTTCTTAGTGATTATAAGCAGAGCTACCAAAGAAAGAATACAGGTATCTCTTTGATTCACAGATTTAATTTCCTTTGGATATGTTGCAGTAGTTTGATAGCTGGTTCATATTGTATTTCTATTTTTTAAGTTTCTGAAAATTCTCCAGACTGTATTCTACCATGATTGTACTGACTTATGTTCTTATTGTTTATAATGGTCCAATCTTCCTGTACATTTTTGCCATATTTGATAATTTTCTTTGTTGATATCAACCATTTTGAAATAGGATTATGTATCATTGTGGTTTTGACTTCTTTCAGCTAAGGCTATTAGTTGCATTTAGATATTGTGAATCACTGATATATCATATTTTGAACAATGCCTCTTCAGATAATTTACTAATTTTAATATTATTATTTTTTATCATTATTTATTTTCCAATTCCTTTCTAGAATCTCTATGTGAGATACTCTTTTGTAAGATAGTTTTAAAATATTTTCCCCTGTGAAGTCAGTGGGAAGTTACCCTGCTTTATTCCCTCTGCTAGGGAGAAGCTTCTCCATGTGATATATTTTCCTTTATGTCCTGCTTTCAAGCTTCAGTCTTGCCACATATTTCACTCCTATATTTCTTACATCTTTTGTCCCACGTCTTGCCCAAAAGCCAGTGCCAGGTTTTGATTTATTTTCTTCATAAAGATCAAAGAACTTTTATCTGTTTGCAACATTAGAAACTGAGAAAGTGCATATGTGACAAGGACAAGTTACTCTTTAACTATTGCTTTAGAATTTATTTGATTTTACTTATTGGTCTGTGTGCGTGTGTGTGTGTGTGTGTGTGTGAGTGTGTGTGAGTGTGTGTGTGTGTGAGTGTATGTGTATGTGTGTGTGTGTGCGTGTGTGTGCATGTGTGTGTGTGCGTGCATGTGTGTGTGCGTGTGTGTGTGTGTGTGTGTGTGTGTGTGTGTGTGTACTAGAAGACAGCTTGAAGGAGTTAGGATTCTATGCTATATGCTGTTACTCTACCATGTGGATCCTGGGGATCAAACTCTAGTTGTTAAGCTTTTGTAGAAATTACTTTTACATCTCAGTAGACCAGAGTTAATCATTTTCATCATGTGAAACAGAATTTTTATATGAATTATATTGTTATTATTTTTATAATTTACCTTTGAAAATTGCTCACAATATGATAACAGTTACATTAATATTTATTAAAAAGTCACAAATACATCACACTTGGCACTGCTATTCTTTAAAAACTGTATCTTCATTTTAATTTTTTTGATAATGTGCTTGTACATGTGCCTGCATAAGACAAAAGCACATGTCAGATTCTGGAGCTGGAGTTATGTGTGACTGTGAGACTCTGGTACTGGATCTGAACTCCAGTCTTCCGGATGAGAAATATCATCCATCCAGTGAATACCATCCAGTGAATCATCTCTCCAGCACTGAAATGATTACCCTTTTAAAAAATGTATTGATAATGTCTACTCTACAGATTATAGGTTTAAATAGAATAAGTGCAATATGTTTACTTAAAAACAGTTTAGAAATAAAACTAAAAAGATGTACTATGTGAAACCCTATTATGATAACTAAACACATTTTCTCTGTGGCATGAGTGTGGAGGTCAGAGCTGAGTTTGTGACTTACATCAGTGTGCATGAGGGCCACTTGGCTCACAACATCTTGATGTCTGCAATGAACCTGGAAACAGGATTTGGGAATGCATATCAACAAGTTTTGAGGACATTCTTAATGAATAGATGACAGTAGAACCTTGGCATTCATTCATGTGGAAGTCTTAAAGCTATTGAGTTTGCCAGTCAAGACAAATTCAGTTTGGCTGAGGTCAAATAGACTCTGCACTGAGATCAGGAGACATAACTCTGATCTTAACTGCATACTGAAGAGAAATTTGTTTCTAAGACATACTGCTATGATTAGCTAAACCACTGATCTCATCTCATTGTTCCAATGTAGAAAAACAAAGATTGTTTCAGTCTTTCTGCTTTGGCTAAGATGGGAGAGCATAGCCTTAGATCAGCCAATAGCTAAAGCCCAGGAGTCCCACCTCCTGCTAGGCAAAAACTACAAGATGATGTAGCATTGACTAGCTTAGGCTGAAACACAGCAAATTAGAGTAAAACTCTCAACCCACTCATTTCTTGTATCTATAAAAATATTACAGATCTACAATTTATTAATTTGTAGGTAAATACTTGAGACGTAGTCTATTCAATACACTGTGAAGTCCTACCCAGGTATCAGCACTGTGGGCAACAATGCTTAGAAATGCATTTCACTTTTAGGAAAGAGATAAATAGATTTTTTTCTTTACCCATTTCCCCTGTTTTCTTCCCAAACTCAGGAGAGAAATGGGTATCTATAGATACTTGCGAGGGTCAGGAACTTGTATTACCTCTGCAGAGAGGTGCTTTAGGATGGTTTATAGTGATGATACTGGTGGCCTCCACACTGAACCACCCAGTCTGAGTTCCCAAGCATTTCAGGGACAATTGTGTGTAGCTGAACTATTTAGTGTTTGCTGTGGGGTTGTTAAGTACTGTCTGAAAACTGGCCCTGATCAGTGTTTGTACTCTTGGTATATTCTGGAGTTGTTGCACCTGTATTTGCTAAGTAGCTCCTCTGGCTGGCTAACCCAGCTCTTTTGAAGAATTATTGTGTCTGACTGTGAGTAGTACAACTTGTATGGTTTATATGTGACTACTTTTGAAAGCAAATTCTGCTTCCATGGGATGGAATGTGTTAAAAAAAAAAAACTAGTTATCTAATAAAACAAATTTACATTCTTTCCACTGCATATAAAAGACATGTTCTTTGTATTTACACTTGCATGGACTTTGAGTGTTTCAAACAGTACTGTATATCTTTTTTTAAAAAATCAACTTTTTAAACAAATTTTTGTGTGATGATTTTGCCTATATGAATGTCTGTACCACTTTTGTGAAGTGCTAATGGAGACCAGAAGAAGGTGTCCAGACCTCTAAAACTGGAGCTACAGACAGCTACTATGTGGGTACTGGGTGCTGAACCTGAGTCTTCTGGAAGAGCAGCCAGTGTTCTTAACTGCTGATCTATTTTTTTCATCTAATTATTTCTCTTTTATTTTAAAATACCCATGCTTGGCTTTGTAGAATGGGAGGCTCTGAAATTACAGCTTCTAAATTTTTTCTACCTATCCCCAGACTTGAAGACAACCTGACCCCTTACAATCCATTATTCCAACTAGCTTAGTTGGAATGTTTTAAAGATACCCAGAGTCCTAGTTTTTCTTTCTATTGCTATGATAAAACACCATAGGCCAAGGCAACTTAAGGTGAGAGAGGGCTTATATCACTTTACATTTTACAGTTGATCATGAAGGGGAGTCTGGGCAGGAACCTAGGGCATAAATCTGGAGAACAGACCTGAAACAGAGGCCAGGGAGGAGCATTGCCTACATGCTTAAAAATATCTGTTAGAGGCATAGGATCCAGTTCATCTAAAGTTAACTTTGGTTTTCACAATTACAGCTGCTCACTTACAGTCAGCTTGGGAACCTAGATGGAATGAGGTGCTAACACCTAACTTGAAAATATGGCTAGTTCAATGCCTGGATATTGTCAGTTATTTCTTTGGATCCCAATTACACATTTCTATCCTAAACTGCATGGCTTGGCATCAATTACAGCTTTCTTTATCTATTTTTTAGAAGGGGCAAGTGTATGCCAAAGTGTATGTATAAAGGTCATAGGTTAACTTATAGGAGTCCTCTCTCTCTCTCTCTCTCTCTCTCCCCCTCTCTCTCTCTCTCTCTCTCTCTCTCTTTCCTATGTGGGTCTTGTGGATCAAAAATTCTCAACCTGATGCCAAGCACCTTTACCTGTTGAACCATGCTTATTGTCCCATGCAGTGAAATTTTTTACAAAACCTTAGATACACAATGTGGGTTGTCAGATTCATAGTCAATATATGGTGGAATGATCTTAGTTCTTTTGTAAGTTTCATGTTCCTATAAAAAACAGCTATGTTAACTGATGAGGGCTGGCCCTGGCAGTATTTTATGCATAGTATTTCTGATGACTGGCTCAGGGAATAGGTTTTTGCCTAGTTTCGTTTTGATTGAGATTTTCTTTCATATATTCAAATATAAAAGAAAGATTGTCATTTTTCTGACCACTTAATTTTCTTCACAGACCTATCATCTCTCACATTGTTTTCCAAAAGTAGAACTTTCTTTTTACTTCCTCTCTAGCCAACAGCTCCCCAGAGTCATCACTTTTGCATGAAGTAAACTCTAGTAGTCAGTCAGTTCTTATCTGTGTTACGGAGTTCACCATGCAAAAACAGTGGCGCAATTATTAGTTGAACTGAATTTTTTCTTCAATACAAATTTAGATACATTTTAAAAATTTGCTTTCCCACTGGGCAGTGGTGGCGTACACCTTTAATCCCAGCACTTGGGAGGCAGAGGCAGGTAGATTTCTGAGTTCGAGGCCAGCCTGGTCTACAGAGTGAGTTCCAGGACAGCCAAGGCTACACAGAGAAACCCTGTCTTGAAAAAAAAATTTTGCTTTCCCTTGTGCAGCTATACTGGGGACAGTTTTGTCATCTTTAAATGAGGATTTTCCTCAAGGTCATGGAAATTTGTGATGTATGGCAAGGAATCTGCCAAGAAAGCATTGCTTCATTCTTAGAAATATTTGGTGTCTATGTCTCTTCTCTCTGAGGAGGATGGAGCTGTAGAACTGGGTGCAGAGACATCATGCAGGACTTTCCTTAAAAGAAGGCAGGGACTGAGTGCGACAGAGGATTGTAGCCCTACCATTCACTCACACTCATTATCTGTCCTTGCTGCTATTTACCTTGTTCCTTTTTAGATTTCTGTTACTACATTATTCCATTATTTCCTGCCAAGTTTCAAGTTACTAAACAATAGTTACTTTTATATGCTCATAAAATACATGCTTGAGGGATTGGGAAATGTTTCCTAAGGAATTTGTTGCCTCTTGACTGTATGTGGGCATACATGGCATTATTTGAAAAGCTGAAGCTAGAAATCACTTGAAGACAACTTCAAACATATCTCTATGGGTGACATTATGGTTGAGCTCAGATGTAGGTCTTCAGCAGAGTAGATGTACATGTACTTTATTTGAAGTGTTGATGCCCTTGGTTTGGAGGTTTCAGATGTTAATTGAAGAGTAGATACAATGTTTTTTCATGTCATTAAATATTCACCAATAAATTTTTGTAAAACTAAGTATTTTCTACCAAAATTTAACTACATGCTAAGTGAATAATTTATTATTATTATTATTATTATTGTTATTATTGTTGTTGTTGTTGTTGTTGCTTTTGTTTTTGGTGGCCTTCTTATGTAGTTCAGCCTCTAGAGTTCAGGCATTACAAAAACCTACATTACAGTGTCTGTCCCAGAGTGCAACTTTTAATTATTTAAATCTAACATACATGCAATGCTTTGTTTTCTTTAAAAATGTGTCTGGTATTATTATGTTTTGTCAAAGAAAGGTGTACAATCCATAATTCATCTTATACCACACATGTATCACATATTCATTTTAAGTGTTTTTTTTCCCATGTGTTCTTTATTCCAGAGCATCTTCTACTTTTTTCATCTCTTAAGACAAGTTTACAAACTCAAGAGTAAAATTTATGCCCCTTTATAAAAATATCCACTGCTGGAGTTTTATTTGAGGACTCATCATAATTATAGTCAAGTTATGAATTTCTAGTGGCATTTTTACCTAGAGACAGTGTGTTCCATAGGTAAGGAGGTGGGTAGGGAAGGAGGGAGGGGGATTAGTAATATTTCATAAGGCCTATTTGTGTAGATTTTCAGAGTTCTTTCAACTCACAGTGAAAATTTTCTATGCCCTGTTCTTGGATCAGAAAAGACTTTTTGTTGAAAAGATTCTTGAGATTAGGCAAAAATTATTTTACTACAAAAATGGTTGTTTTTATTAAGAGCTGTTGTTCTGATTTTGAACACTGAACATCAACACTAGTTTCAACTTACCAGCATGTCCTTAAATCTGGAGCAGATCACTGAATAAATACTTCAAAATGCTGACATAGTCATCAGCAAGTGTGATTTAAAAAAAGTGCTGACATGGAAAAGGGCAAGGTACAGGGAGGCAACAGCACAATTCTTAATCGTTTAAAGGTCATCCTGGCACTGAATTCAGAATATTTACCCAAGGAATCAAGAAGGGTATTCTTGTGACATGGTGGCAGATGTCCACAGGTTCATGTGAGGGCAAATGACCAGGATGTGGAGAAGAACAATGAGTAGCCTTATGCACTCCAGGGGAACCTGCCACTCTGTTCAGAAAGATCTTTTCTCTGTGTCCTTGAGAAAGTCTTGTATACTGAATATGTGTTCTATAGCTGTTGTCCCTATTGTGAGGTGTTTGGATCATGGGTATTTTACCTTAGCCAATGGATTCACTGATGAATTCATAGCTACCTGGACTAGTAGGTGGGATATGTTGGAGGAAGTAGTCACTGGATGTGTTGTGTCTTTGAAGGGTCTATCATGTGCCCAGGGCCTTCCATCTGCTTCCCTTATGCATCCTAGACCACACATTCTCCCTGCTGATCCTTTGCCTCACTTCAGGTCCAAAGCACTGGACCTTGGCCCTAAACCTTTGAAACTGTTAGCCAGTGTAAATCCATCTGTTACACTATTTCTCTCCAGCATTTTTTCTAGTAATAGAACACAGCCTAGCACAAGGAGGAAGAAATAATGGAAAGACAGGAAGAAATTAGGAAGACAGGAAAGCATAGTATAGCAACACAAGGAAATTTTATTCCTTTGAGTATTGATGCATGGAGAACATTTGTTAATTTTTTCAGAATTTTTGTTTGTTTGTTTGTTTGGAATAGCCATTCAAAATTCATGGGAGTAAAACTGTCCATACTGACAAAAGCCTACAATTCCAGCACTTGTGAGACAGAGGCAGGAGGACAGCAATGAATTTGAGGCCAGTTACCTGGTCTTGAAAATAAATAGTGTAATTGAGATTCAACAAAAACCAGTAAATGTATAAGAAAAAAACCCATAAGGTGAATGATGATGATTGAGGAAGGAATGATAGTAGATTAATCAGAAATAATTTTTCTTAACACTTAAAGTTCTACTGTAGAGTAATCATTTGTTTAGGATGGGACTTTCCTGACTTTCAAACAATGGACTAGGACCTGGATCTTTGGGGGAACTATTCTGAAATTTCACTGTAAAAATTGTTTTAAAATTTACTTAGACAGCTGAGTAGTGACTGCTTTCCTGTGGAGATTTTGTATTCTCCTGGAAAAGGGCATGCCCATTTATATGTCCAAATTTCTGCTGACTGTATGATCCTTGAGACTAAGTGAACATTTCACCACTTACACTAAGTGTTACAACAAATATTTGGGTGTTTACATACCAATAGTCAAACTTTCCAATTTTTATAGTATTTGCTTTGTGGTCAAAAAATGAATTAAATCTTGATGCTTGTACCCAGAATCAGCATTAGATACAACAGTTTTGGGAGAGATTCATTCCACTTTACACACCAAGTGTAGATTCTGGCCTCAGGTTCACTTGCAGTGGGATATATATATATATATATATATATATATATATATATATATATATACCATATATATATGGTTTTTAGGGTCTCTATCAATACATTAAAGAAAAAATACATAGTTACCAAATACATAGACAAAATACGTAGTTATAAATATGTCAGACAATAAGGCATTCCTGTAGCTAAGCACCAACAAGTCTTAACTCAGTTAACTCTTTGTTGGATTCCTGTCTATCTTCCCTTGTTTTGTCTACTTAATGTCATAAAACACAGGCTTGGCTTCTACTTCTAAGATATTATCTATATTCTGCTGAGTCATTGCTATGGCAGACCTAAGCTACCTCATGAATACCTTAAGCAATGTTCTCTCTCTCTGGCCTATACCTTAATATTTAAATTTGTGTGAATCTTGCTTGATGATCCATCCATCTAGTCAAACATTACTTCAGTTACACATTTATCAAGCATATAACTAATTTTTGTACTCTTTTAGGACTGTGAAATAGTTTTAGCAAATCAGCATTTTTTTTCTTGTCTCTTAGGGCTTAGTTATTCATGGACACAAAACTTTCACGATGCTGTTAATAAGCAATATACTATGTTCCACCTCATTGTAATTGGGAAATGAAATTATCATAGCATAAATTGCTTAGGAGTATAAGAGTATAAATAATCAAATTGAGATGGTATAGAGAAGATAAAAAACTAACAAGTAAATAATAAAGTAGATAAGAAAATAGCAGGTAATTCTAAGTACTTCCATGGAAACTACTGTAACCAGGGGTGACTAGTTTGGAAGCCATTGAAACTTATTTGAAGAGGTGACATTTAAGCAGGAATTAAATAGTAACAATGTATGATAAAGGTTATAAATAGTAACAAATATTAGGTGTGTGCTAGGTCTGGAAGTGGTAGTTGGTATCTGCACTCAGGTTCTAGCCCCTTGTGTTGCCTAGCTCCTTTGATATGAGCAAAGAGTTAGCTCTTACCTTGGACTAACTGCATATTCTTTTTTCTCTTATCCTCCTATTCTCCTAGAAATCCTCCCATCTTTATTTTTTGTTATTAATTCTAATGCCACGTTTAGTCTGTGCCTTCTTAATCCCCATTTTGTTAAGACACAGCCATGTGTTCTTACCCCACTGCAGTCCAGAGCAGCTTTTGTGTAGCATCTGGCCAGACTTCAGGCATTTTCAAAAAAATTGAAAATCCATAGTTGATGTCTAAGTTAAGGTTTTACTGCCGTGAACAGACACCATAACCAAGGCAACTCTTATAAAGGACAACATGTAAGGGCTGGCTTACAGGTTCAGAGGTTCAGTCCATTATCATCAAGGCAGGAACATGGCAGCATCCAGGCAGGCATGGTGCAGAAGGAGCTGAGAGTTCTACATCTTCATCTGAAGGCTGCTAGCAGAATACTGGCTTCTAGGAAGCTAGAATGAGGGTCTTAAAGCCCACACCTACTCCAACAGTACCACATCTTCTAATAGTGCCACTTCCAAGGTCAAACATATACAAACCATCATATTCCACTCCTTGGACCCCATAGGCTTGTTCAAACATATGAGTCCAGGGGGCCATACCCAAACATAGCATAATGCAAACTACATTTAGTCTAACTTCAAAAGTCACTACAGTCTAAAGCAGTTTCAACAATGTTAAAAGTCTTCTGAGCTTCACCCAAGCACTTAACTATAATCCCTAAATAAACCACCTGGGCAAACTTCAGACTCTGCATGTCCATAGCTGATGTCAAAGCAGTCTTCAGATCTCCAACTCCTTTTCATCTTTGTTGGCTACAACAAACTTTTTTCTCCTGGGCTGGTTCAACTTCCTGTTAGTAGCTTTCCTCAGCATATAGCCCACAGCTCTGGCATCTTGAACATCTTGGGGTCTCCACGCAGCTTCAATATTATAGCTTCTTGTTTCAACATCTGAGATTCACACATGACCTTCTGACCTCCTCCAAAGGGTTGGTGTCACTTTTCCAGCTCTGCCCTCTGTAGCTCAGGTTGATCCACTCCACTGCCTCTGCTGTATCATCCCATGGTACTGGCTTCTCCAATATGCTGGGGTCTTCTACTGCAACTAGGCTTCACCAATAGCCTCTCATAGGCTCTCTTCATGGTGCCAAGCCTCAACTCCTTTGAATGACCCCTTCAGTCCTGGGCCTTAAACTAAGGCTGCATCTTCACTAATGGCCTTCCATGGCCTCTCACAGTGCTGAGCCTCGGCTGCTCTTCATGATCCCTTCATTCCTTCACAACCAGTACCACCTGGATAACTCTTACACATTACCAAGTCCAATTGCAGCATGAGGTACAACCTTGGCTACCTCTGGAACACAGCTTCTTTGTGCTCTCAGAAAACACTTCCCGGAAGATTTCACCTCAGTGATGCTGGTCTCTTCTTAATTACCACTAACTTCTTAGCTCCAGCTAACCAACATCAATTGTCCCAGTAGTCCTTTGTATTCTGGACTCTAAAGCCAAAGCCATATGGCTGAAGCTGTTGAGTTCTGCTGCTTGGTAGGGCTGGAACATGCCTCCTTATTCTATTACATTATCATCAGCTTTTTGTTTCCCAACTCCTTCACTGCCTAAGCTTGGCTGTCCTAGAACTTGCTCTGTAGACTGACTTTGAACTCAGAGATCTTGCATGTCTGTCTCCTAAACACTGGATTTAAAGGTGTGGAGTTCCAAGCCTGGATTTAAGCTTTTCTTCACCTAGAACTTGTTCTAGGCTGGTCTTGAACTCAGCAATCACTTGTCTTTGCCTCCTGGGATTAAAGCCTTGTACTACCATGCCTGGACTTAAACTTAGCTGGGTGGGATCTTGCCCCAAGGTCACTACTCCCTTAATTCAATTTAATATCCTTGAATACAGGATTCAGCTCCATTTTACTTCCTGGTACCTCTTTAATACTTGAACCAAATATTTTATTTTTCCTTTCTCAGCTTGCTACACTTGTTTAAAATGTTCTCCATGAGACTTAACCAGAGAACAAAGTCTATGATGGGCATTACTTCCTTTGTCAATGCAATTATCTGAATCTCTTCACCTTAGCCACAGGCAGATTCTTTGGGCAATGACAAAAAACAGTCACATTCTTCACCAAAATACTACAAAACAGTCTGTAGGCTACATACTGAAGTCCTTCTCCACTAAAACTTCTTCGGCCAGGTCCACACAGCTCAAATCACTCACAGCAACAAAGTCTTTCAAATGCCTACATTCTATGGCCTTCCAAACCCAAAGTCCCCAAATTCACATTCTTCCAACCAAAAACATGATCTGGCCTATCAAAGTAATACCCCAGTCCCTGGCACCAACTTCTGTCTTAGTTAGGGTTTTACTGCTGTGAACAGACACTATGACCAAGGCAACTCTTATAAGGACAACATTTAATTGGGGCTGTCTTACAGATTCAGAGGTTCAGCTCATTATCATCAAGGTGGGAGCATGGCAGCATCCAGGCAGGAATGGTGCAGGCAGAGCTGAGAGTTCTACATCCTCATCTGAAGGCTGCTAGCAGAATACTGGCTTCCAGGCAATGAGGATAAGGATCTTAAAGCCCACACCCACAGTGACACACATACTCCAACAGGGCCACACCTTTTAATAGAGCCATTCTCTGGACCAAGCATACATAAACCATCACAGTTGATAAAATGATTTGAATTAGGCAATTATGGAATAAGATCCTAAGTTATTAACAAGTATATGCTGTATGTTCTATCTCACTACTTCCCATGGCCCCTGAATTTCAGATTGAAAATAATCAAATAAAAATTACCTTATTTTTTCATATTTTTTTTTAGAATGTACTTTCACACTCTGGCTTCTGATATAACTAATTTTTAGAGGCTTTGGGGAGGGTACTTTGTTATAATATATAAAATTATATATGCATATATATGTACACATAGGAATGTTAGAACTAAAACTGACATGTCATTCACTATGGATATATTTGTACATGACTACATTTAAAAGAATATCAATGTCTTTACAACTTGATCCTTGCAAATAAACAGAAATGACCTATCAACAGATGAAGGTGGTACAAACTCTGAAATAAAGACACTGTGAGTAGCATTGAATCATTCTCTATAAAGTGGTGGCACATATGTAAAGAAATAGATCCATACTATGATACCATATAGTAAAAATATTTTTTGACAATCATATCAAAATACAACCTTGAATAAAACTCAAATATAATCTTGAATTAAAATTTCATGTTATAGTTATTAATTGGCTTATAGTGCAGTACATTAACACAAGGCTCTTTCATATATCCTTCATTGTTGTTAACCTGCTCTCACCATCCTCTGTTCTCCTCCACTTCTCTTATTCCTTACCAACACCAAACTTCCTCTTCTTCCATCCTATAACCTGTGCTCTACTATTCCCTCTCCCTCAAGGCATTCCTTACTCCCATGACCCTTCCTGATTTTCCAGCTTCTACAGGTGTTTGTAACCCTCCTGGCTTGAGGGATGATTCTTCAGACCCTGCCTGCCTCTCACAACCACACCTCTCTGCCCACCTCCTGCTATTTGCCATGCCTCCCTCCTGGTTTCAGTTACATCGGAAGTCCTGCCTCTACAGAAACTAAAGGAGCTGCTGATTGGGCCGGCATGCTGACAAACTTGGGGGAGGGGTTTTGCCTCACCTATTTTACCTGTTGGCTTGTAACAAAGGAATGATTAAATGGAAGATGGCTGAGTGATCACATCTCCTGTCTAATTTTTTATAGAACCTTCCACGTGGGTAAGGTATAATTATGGTTTGCCAATTCCCTGACTCCATATTCCAGAAAACCCATCTTTATTATTGCCGCTGGCTGGCAACAGGTATTCTATGTTCACCTGTCACATCTGACAAGATGAAGCTAGGATCTGCATCTGAGAGACAACATGTACCACATGTCTTTCTGGGCCTGGTCTACTTCACTTACTATATTTTTCAAGTTCCATTCATTTCCTGGCAAATTTATATTTTTATTTTATATATAGCTAAATAAAATTCCATTGTGCGTATGCATCACATTTTCATTATCTATTCTTCTGTTACTGTACATCTGGCCTGATTCCATTCATCTATTGTGAATAAAAAAAAAGGCAGATAAATAGCCAATTAAAAAAAAGAGTTATAAAAATGATGTCCTTCATGGATAGATAATATTACTTCTAGAAGCCATTGTTTATTAAACAAAAATATCAGTGGCAGGTGTTATAAGATATTCAGCAGAGAGACTCCAAAAGCCCTCAAAACTGCCCAAACTATTGTCATTTCCTACAGAACAGGTAATAAGACTTTATTGCTAAAGACACCACACACCTTAGTTGAAAGATACAGCAAAATCAAGCTGGAATTAACCTGATGCTTCCTCTCTATAGGCTAACTCTCATCACCCCAGAATGTGCTATGCAGTCTGATTGGGGAAGAAGGGGATTGGTGATCTTACCCAGCTGGTCATCTTATAAATTGTAATGTCAGTCTGCTAGGCAAGATTTATCCACTGGTATCTTATTGATGTTACCAACCACTCTTTAGTTGTTTTTAAGGCCCACTTCACAGAAAGGAATGCATGCTTGGTACTGTGAATCTGGTCAAAGACATATGGCTAGGGAGGTCATACCCCCCCAAAGGAGGAATTAACTGCTATTGTTTACCTAAATAGTCATAGGGTCTAACCCCTCTCTAAATAATTGTTTATACCCCCAAACAAATGCTACACTCAGACTTAACTGAGAGAAGCTTCTCCTTGTGAGTGTAAATGTGATATAAAATGCAGTGTCATGGATGATTTAGATACTGAGCATAAGTTTGAGTGCTTAGCCCTAAGAAGACATTTGTACAACCCTTTGTGGGGCTCAGGGAACATCAGAGGGAGTAGAATGTGAGGTCTTTAAGATAGCATGAAGCTTGTGAAATGCTGTCTAAAGGGCATGACACAAACATTGCCAACATGCTCTCATAGCAACTATGGCTGCCTGCACTGTGTCTATACAAAACTGTCAATAGTCAGTCATAGATTGGGGTTTGGACTGATGGCAAACTTCCTTTTCCTGCTCCTCTATTGGTTGCTGATGGAGTCTGAGAGTGGAGATGATAGTCACTGTCTTTAGTGTATATCAATGGGAAACTATCAGACTCCAAAGGATATTTCTAAACATGTAGTAACTCAGACAACCTTTTTCCAAGTCCATGGGTCACAAAACAAGCCAAAAGGACATGAATGTGGAAAAGAGACTTGAAGGGAGACTATAGCTGTTGGGGCTAAGGAGGAGTCTAGTGAGAGTAATTAGAATAATTATATACATGCATAAAACAAAAACCATAATCATTAAATATTTTAATTTAGACTCTCAAAAGTTTCCATTGGTGGTCAGTTAAACTAAAAATTTCTTAAAAAGCAGAACTTATAGGCTATAAAGTAAGGATAAAACTTAGTGTCTTAGCTAAGGTTTTACTGCTATGAACAGACACCATGACCAATGCAAGTCTTATTAAAGACAACATTTAATTGGGTCTGGCTTACAGGTTCAGAAGATTAGTTCAGTATCATCAAGGTGGGGACATCCAGGCAGGCATGGTGCAGGAGGAGCTGAGAGTTCTACATCTTCATCTGAAGGCTGGTAGCAGAATAGTGGTTTCCAGGAAGCTAGGGTGAGGGTCTTAAAGCCCATGCACAGAGTGAAAAACCTACTCCAACAGGGCCACACCTCCTAATAGTGCCATTCCTGGGCTGAGCAAACTATCACACCTAGATTACTTGAAATTGATTTGAATCCTTAGATAATTTTTAAAAACATTTCATATGTGTTAATGTTTGTTTGCATGCATATATGTGTACTATATGTGTGCTTGGTACCCTTAGAGTTTAGAAGAGGGTTTTGGATTCCTTGGAAATGGAGTTAATGGCAGATGTGTTGGTAAACAAACATGAATCTATTGCAAGAGCAGTAAGTGCTATAAGCACTGAGTCATCTCTCTAGTCAAGAAATAGTCTATTTTTAAATGTTCACAGTTTATAGGAATGTGAATATCACTCCTATCTAGGAAGCTAACAATATTGTACAGTACTTTTTGCTTTTTTTGTTTTATTTTTTGAGACAGGGTTTCTCTGTATAGCCCTATCCTGGAACTCACTCTGTAGACCAGGATGTCCTTGAACTCAGAAATCCACCTGCCTCTGCCTCCCAAGTGCTGGGATTAAAGGCATACACCACCACTGCCCTGCTACAGTACTTTTCTGTTTCTTTAATACAATTCAAGGCTTACCAAGAATTCTTCTTGCCCAATTCATTTCATTAATTCATTTTCAGTGGACAAGTTGAGGCCATAAGCTGTTTTCTGACTTTAAAGTTCATCTGCATTTATGTTCATTAATATATTTTTCTTTTTTATATTTTTATTAGATATTTTCTTCATTCACATTTCAAATGATATTCCCTTTTCTGGTTTCCCCTCCCCCCCAAAAAAAATTATTTTCTCCATCAGAGTATAACTGGATATGCAAACCATATTTAAGGAGAGGCCCCATGCCCAGCAGTAAATGGCCAACAGAAAATGAACTCAGTGTTTGTTTGTTTGTTTGTTTTTGACTCATAATGCTTTATCTGGGCTTTTTTTTATATATATACCTTATAAGTTTTTGGCTTGTATATTACGGTTTCTGATTTTGTGTTGGGTTCACTTCTCTGTTCATCACTGACACCCCATTTGACTTAGACTTATACAAGCATTGTGCATGCTGCCACAGTCTCTGTTGAATTCATTGAGCATCAGTTCTGCTGTGTCATAAGGGCCTTGTTTCATTCATGTCTTCCATTCCCGCTGGCTCTTACACTCTTTCAGCCTCCTCTTCCTTAAAGATTCCTGAGCTCTAAGAGGAAAGAATTATGGAAACATCTCATTTAAGGTTGAGAGTTTCAAGTTCTC
The DNA here is from genome assembly GCF_008632895.1 of Mastomys coucha. Lineage (NCBI taxonomy): Eukaryota > Metazoa > Chordata > Mammalia > Rodentia > Muridae > Mastomys > Mastomys coucha. The sequence goes on from NW_022196893.1 coordinate 35,178,468, forward strand.
TCACTCTCTGCATATAGTCCAGTTGTGGGTCATTGTATTTATTGTATTTGTTCCATCTACTACAGTCAGAAGCTTCTCCAATGATGGCTGAGCAAGATATTGTCTATGAGTATAGCAGAATATCATTAGGATTCACTTTATTGCTAGAGTCTTTTAGTAGAAGAGCAAAATTTGGTTTTCTCCTAGGACAATGGCCAATCTAGTCAAATGTTCTTGGCTAGTTAACTCTTGGCATGAGTTCCATCTCATGGAGTGGGCCTTAAATCCAAGCAGATAGAAGTTGGTTACTTCCACAACTTTTGTGCTACTAGTGCCAGTTTATCATGCAGGCAGATTACGTTTGTAGAAAGGAGGTTTTGTAGCCTGTTTGTTGTTTAGCTTTCTCCTCTGATAGTCTACATAGTAGTACCTTCCAGTACCATCAACACTAGTAAGTAGGGATGAAGGCTCTAGAAAGGCACTAGCTCAATTTCTCTGTATTCCATGCAATATGTAGATGTTCTTCTCAACATTGAGGCCAACAGTATTTAAAGTGGAACTAATAGCCTTGACAATAGCCTAGGTTATTTGGGGTTTTTCATGGGACCCTTTTGACTAAGATGTAACCCATTCTAGACCCTGGGAGTTCATTTAGTAGCCAAAAATGTCGAGTTGGGGTTTTGTCTCTCTCATTACTTGGTGCTTCATTTGGATTTCTTTTATATATGTTTATATATTTAAAAGCTACTACTGTATTAGGTTTTCATTAGACCCTGCAATTGTCCCTTAGTTATTTTTCATTAATTAATTTATTCTCTTTACATCCAAATATCACTCCTTCCAGTCCCTCCAGTTCCTCCCCTCACTCCCCCTTCCTCTTCTACTCTGAGAAGTGGGACAACCCCTTCCCCCTGTTATCACCCTACCCTGGCAAATCAAGTCACTGCAGGATTAGACACATCTTCTACCACTGAGACCAGACAAGATGACCCAATTAGGGGAACAGGATCCACAGGCATGTATCAGATTGAGGGACAGCTCCCATTCTAGTTGTTGGAGGACCTGCATGAAGACCAAGCTGCACATCTGCTACATGTGCTAGGGGAGTGTATTAGGTTTAGCCCATGTTTGCTCTTTGGTTGGTGGTTCAGTTACTGGGAGCCCCCAAGAATCCAGGTTAGTTGACTCTGTTGATCTTCCTGTGGAGTCGCTATCCTCAGTTCTTCCACAAAACTGTTGATCTCTGCCTAATGTTTGGCTGTAGGTCTCTGAATCTGCTTTTACTGGCTGTTGGGTGGAACCTCTTAGAGAACAGTTATGCTAGTATCCTGTCTACAAGCATAACAGAACATCATTAATAGTTTTAGGGATTGGTTCTTGACCAAGGGATGGGCTTCAATTTGATTGCCCCTTAGTTTTATCTGTTCCTCCCTATATTCCCTCCCTTACCCTCTTTACTCTATCCCCCTCCATTTAATCCTACATCCTGCCAATCAATAACTATATATTCAATTTTCCCTTCCTTAAGAAATCCCTTTATCTTCCTAGTCCCTTACATTATAGCTAACCTCTGTCTATACAAATGAAGCCTACTCTGAAAACTTAAAAGCTAATATTCACATCCAAGTTAATATATACCATATTTGTCTTCCAAGGTATGGGTTGCTTCAGTTAGCATGACTTTTTCTACATACATCTATTTACCTGTGAATTTAATATTTTTAACAGTTGAATAATATTTTATTGTATAAATGTGCCACATTTTCTTTATCTATTCTTTCATTGACAGATATCTAGGTTCTTTCCACTTTCTGGCTATTGTGAAGAACAGCAATAAACATGGTTAAGTAAGCATGTCTGTAATACGAAGAAACATCTTTTGGTTATATGCCTTAACTTGAGGTATATCTTGAGGAACATCTATTCCAAGCTTTCTAAAGAACCACCACACTGGTTTCCATAAGGGTTGTATAAGTTTGCAGGCCACCAGCAGTGTTCTGCTTTCCCCATATCATCCCAGCATAAGTTGTCATTTGTTTTATTGATCTTGGCTATTCTGACAGATATAAGATGAAATCTCAATTGTAGTTTTGATTTGCATTCCCTGGTGACTAAGGATGTTGAACATTTCTTTCAATGTTCCTCAGCCATTTGTATTTCATCTTTTGAAAACTTTCCTTTTAGATCTGTACCCCATTTTCAATTGGTTATTTATTTTTTGATGTCCAGTTTTATTTTTATATACATATTTAAGTATCAGCCCTCTATCAGATGTACAGTCAGTTAAAAAATCTTTTTCCATTTTGAATGCATCCACTATCACTGTGTGAAATTCAATATGTTACTTATGCTAAACTTTAGAATTGTAATATCCTACTGATGGATTTTTCCTTTGATGCATATATACTGTTCTTCCCTATCTCTTTGGATAAGTTTTAGTCTAAAATCTACTTTGTCTCATATTAAAATGACTATACAAGCTTGTTTCTTGGGTCTATATGCTTGGAATATATTTTTCATCCTTTTACTCAGATATGATGTTTATCCTTGGTGTTATAGTGTGTTGTGTTTCTTGGATGCAGCAGAAGGGTGGAAACATGATGTTTATTAGTTTGTTCACATATTTGTTACAGTGTTATCCAGACATCTGGGTTTGAAATGATTGTAATTGAAGATGTTGATATCAGGTCTGTGATCATTAGGTAGGTTTTCCATTCCTTGTTTTCTGTTGCATCTCTAGATCTTTGGAGCTATGGATTACTGTTAGGGACTTCTCTGTGTTCCTGCTAGGTGTGACCACTGGGGATACTAATTAGAGCTTGTTTTTAGGTATTAGAAGATCACACACAGAAATAAAGATGGGCCAGAAAGCAGGGTTGAAAGCATCCACAGGAAGAAGGAAAGTTAGTTTTTCCAAGAGGATCTGATTACCTAGCCAACAATGCCTGAGAGTTTTCAGGGATAGTGTCTTAGGTGTTGGCAGGTAGTCAAAGTGATAGGATAAAGAAGGCTGAGGAGAGGATCTGCTTAGTTCCCTGGGAATTGGAGGCAGAAAAGAAGAGGCTGCAGAAAGTGGTCTGAGAACAAGCTGGGGATAAAACTTGGGGACTGGAGTGTGGGAAGAAGAATAAAAATCACTTACCTGTTTTTGAAATTTTTAATTCCAATCTTGGGTTTCTACCCCACCTTTGACCATTTAGTTCCTGGAAAAAGACACACACAAACTTATATTTACAATAAGCACAAGAGCTGGGCAGATATCTACCCTCTAGGTTATTATAATCTACTTTCCTATCAATAACACTGAGTTATTACTATGTTTCATCTGAGCTGTTCTTGACTCCAATTGGCTAGCTCTTGGGGCCATGTTTTATGACTCGCCTAAACCATGGTATCTTCCTCTGCCACCTTCTTCTTGCCTTCTTGGTTTTCCTTCAAGCCCAAGCCCATAAATCCTAAATCCCATCTATATATCTTCTGCCTAGTTATTGGCTGTTGGCATCTTTGTTTACCAATCAGAAATAACTTGGGGGCAAGGTCACTTAGTGTCATTTAGGTCTATATGTGGGCTCCAGATCCTGGGGACCTGAACTTAGCATCAAAATACACAGCAAGTCCAAATCTCAACACTTACCAGATTCCCTGGCCAGTGTGGCTAGTGGATTTCTAGGGAGGGACTATCTCAGGTGTTGGAAAATGAGATAAAGATATGGGGTGAGGAAGAAAGGCTGATTCTCTGGCAGAGCTGGCCAGTGGGTTTCCGGAAAGAGAATGCCTTGGATGTTGGTAGATAAGACAAAGAGCAAAATCTTAATTTCCTTAGTGGTGCTACAAAATTTCAAATAACTAACATTATAACTTAATTAAAATTTCCTTCCTGTTTTCATCCCACCTGCCCCAAGTCCACCCACAAAATCTCCTAAATTTCCCCCATCCCAGGGAGACCCATGCATCCCCCTCAAGTCCTCCTTGTTACTTAGCCTCTCAGGGATTGTAGCATGACTATCTTTTACTTAATAGCTAATATCTACTTATAAATGAGTACATACCATGGTTATCTTTCTGGGTCTGAGTTACCTCACTCAGGACATTTGTTTTCCTAGTTACATTCATGTGCCTACAAAATTTATAATTTCTTTTTTTAAAGATTTATTTATTTATTATATGTAAGTACACTGTAGCTGTCTTCAGACACACCATAAGAGGGCATCAGATCTCATTACAAGTGGTTGTGAGCCACCATGTGGTTGCTGGGATTTGAACTCAGGAACTCTAGAAGAGCAGTCAGTGCTCTTAAGCGCTGAGCCATCTCTCCAGCCCAGTCTTTCTTCTAAACAGCTAATTAATAGTCTGTTGTATAAATGTATCATATTTTATTGCTCTATGCTTCTGTTGAGGAACATCTAGGTTGTTTCCAGTTTTTAGCTACTATGAATAAAGCTGCTATAAACATAGATGAGCAAGTGTCATGACAATGTAGGATTTGGGGTCCCCACTCATGAGGACTCCTATTTAAAGAATTTAGCCTTGGGGGGTGCTGATATTGGGATGTAAAGTGAATTAATTAATTAATTAATTAATTAATTAAAAATTTTAAAAGAATAAAGAAACTAAAAAAAAAACCTTAGTTTTCAACTTTTAAAACATCTGAGTGTAAGATCACACTGAAACAAACAAATAAACAAATTCTGGTTTTGTTTCTATACATATTTGAATTGTTTTGTGGCATTTAAATGTTTCAAATATTACTTTTTTTAGACTTAGCTTTTTTAATGTAGTATGATCCCAAAAGCAGAAGTTCAGAGTATGAAAAGCTTTCACAGTAATACTTTAAAAATACAAATAGGTGTACACTTATGATATTTAAAAGCTAGGATCATGAGAGGTGAAAATAAATACTAAATTAATCATGGTTGCTAATTATGGATAGAAAAAAGACTCAAGATTAAATTGACACCATTACTGTTTCTTTTTTTTTTTTTAAAGATTTATTTATTTATTATATGTAAGTATACTGTAGCTGTCTTCAGACACACCAGAAGAGGGCGTCAGATCTCATTACGGATGGTTGTGAGCCACCATGTGGTTGCTGGGATTTGAACTCAGGACCTTCAGAAGAGTAGTCAGTGCTCTTAACCACTGAGCCATCTCACCACCTTGAAGATTTATTGTTATTATAAGTACACTTTAGCTGCTTTCAGACGCACCAGAAGAGGGTGTCAGATCTCATTACAGGCGGTTGTAAGCCACCATGTGGTTGCTGGGATTTGAACTCAAGACCTTCAGAAGAGCAGTCCGAAGAGCACTCTTACCTGCTCAGTCATCTCGCCAGGTCTGTTTCTTTTTTTTTTTTTTTTAAGAGAAGTAAATACACACCCTGTTAGAATATAGTGTCAGTGAGCATATGATACAGGTGTTTAACATATTATTCTAGTTTTATGTATGTATTGAAATTATTTCAAAAACTAAATTAGCTGTAATCAGTTTTAAATGTTTACCACAAAATTACAAAAGACAAAAATCACACAGTCGTTCGCTGGAAATATGAAGTTAGCTGTCTAATTGTACCCTCTGCTGTTATATAAGAATATAACCAATAATTTACAACAAAATTCAACAATGAGGACTTCAAGGAAGCAGGCTACATACTCCCTTTCCTCCACTCCTGCTGAAGGCAGGCTTTGCATCAGAAGGAATATTAAACATATGATACCCTGTTCTGACAATTTTCTGTATGAAGTGTTTCTTACAGACAAATCAGGTAAAAGTTTAATGATAGCTGATCATGATGGCATTGAAGCCTCAATGCAGATTCTGGGCCATTCTCTGTGTCTCTATATGTTTGCAAGGGCAAGAGAAGGCTGTGGGAGCTAAAACTGAGACGACCAAAAGAACTGATATTTAGCCTTATTGTTTACATATTAGGAATTTGAAGTCCAAAGGGTCATCCAGAAGCTACAAACCACACAAAGAAATGTACCAAGGAGAAGGTATTCTGAACATGGTAGTGATATGTTCCTGTGTGTGAGTCCTGAAGTTCCTGGGATCCTGAAGGCATGGCACACTCCAGTCTTGGTATCATCTTCCCCCTCCCTCATCATCCATGTATGAGTGAGGAGCTGCTATGGAACTGTGCTCCTACACCAGCTTAAACCTCAAGACTACTTAGGGTTTGCCCTAAATAGAGATTCTCCCCATGTGGAAAGGCAGCCAGACAAAGCAGCCTGTCAAGAAGGCTTTGTATTTATTGTGTCCACTGTAAAAATTACTACAAACTTCTTGGTTTATTCCAAACAGCACTCATTCATTCTTCAATTCTGGAAATCATGCTTCTGTGAAAGATGGTGATTCATAGGACTAAAATAAAGGTATTAAAGAGAGCTGTCTAGAGGAAAAGTCATTTCCGTGACTTTCCCCCTAGAGGTTGCCCACATCCCTTAGCACGTAGCTTCTTAAGCTGTAGGTGATAACCCCATATGGGTTTGCAAAACTGAATATGAAGATTATGAAAATTTTGACAATAATAAAAAGCTTCTGAATACACACTAACCAATAGCTAATTCAAAATTAAAGGCACATGTATTTCTAGCAGCAGTCACAGGTGTTGGATTAAGAAACCTCCCTGTACCCCTTCCAGTCTGGCCAGTGCCCTGAGGAGATCTTGGGCATGAACTCTGCAGCCAACCCCATAGCACCCAGAGGAGGCTCCACTCCCAGGCACTCTAACATGCCCAGGATCACAGAATCACAGGATCCAAGGATCCCAGGGTGTTGGTCACACCAGGATCTCAGGCAACTTGACTTCCAGAAACTCTGACATATCCAGAATCTCAGGATCCCAGAATCACAGGATCACAGAGACAGCTGGACTGTGAGGAGCTCTGACACAACCAGGATCACAGGAAGGATAGGCTCCAGTCAGATATATCAAGGGCAAGTAGCACTAGAGATAACCAGATGTCGAAAGGCAAGAATGAGAGCATAAGCAACAGAAACCAAGGTTACTTGGTATCATCGGAACACAATTCTCCCACTATAGCAAGTCCTGGATACACCATCACACCGGAAAAGCAAGATTCAGATCTAAAATCACTTCTCATAATGATAAGAAGGACATAAATAACTCCCTTAAAGAAATACAGAGAGACTGGGAATCTTGGAGTCACCTCTTCACCCTACTGATCTAGGACACTTGTCACCAGTGTTTGTGTCTGGATCCTTCTACCTGAATCTCTCAGGATGAGCTTCCAGGATGTTCCCACACTCCAGCACTTGATAATCCAGGTGCTGCTGTGTAATGAAGACTTGGCTGTCTCTGCTCTGGAGAGCCACCCCTCCCCACTTAATGTTTTTCCCACTACTGTTCAAGGAAGCCTTCACTAAGAGTCGACTTAAGATTGTGAAGCACCTGGGAGCAACTTGGCCCTACCCCAACCTCTATATTGGCCCTCTGAAGCACAACTTCAATGCGTATAATATCAAGGGTGTTTTCTATGGAATAGATTGGCTTAGTGGCCAGAATGTTTGGCCTCAGAGGTGTACACTGAAAGAACTCTATCTGTTGGATATGAAGCATGACTTCCTGGTAATAATGAATCCAAGACAGGATTATCTCTACATACCACAGCCCCAACTAGAGGAGGAAGATACAACAGTGCTGAAGAAACCACTAACTGTTTATGCTGACTCTGCTTTCATGGCAGACAGTCTCAAACACTACTGTGATTTCTTGGATCAGGGTTTCAATAAGAGATTGAATACAATGAGTTTGAACTTTAAGTAGATGGCACTACAAAAGAAGGTTGAGATAGAAGAAAGTGTTAGATCCCTTGGGATATACTGGGATCTGTAGTTACATTCAGGCAATTTTAAGCCACCTGGCATGGGTGCTTTGAAGAGTAGTCTGTGCTCTTAACTCTTTAGACATCTCTGTAGCCTCAAATCTAATCACCATGTGACATCGGCAAACTTGGAACTCACTATGTAGACTGCCTTCATTAACTTCTGCCCCTGGAGTACTGAAATTAAAGTGGTGCACAGCTATGCTTGGAAAAAAGAAAGAAAGAAATACAGGAGAACACAAGTAAACAACTAGAAGCCCTTAAAGAGGAAACATGAATACCATCTTAAAGAATTACAGGAAAATACAACCAAACAGGTGAAGGAATTGAACAAAACCACCCAGATCTAAAAATGGAAGTAGAAACAATAAAGAAATCACAAAAGGAGACAACCCTGGAGTTAGAAAACCAAGGAAAGAGATCAGGAGTCATAGATGCAAGCATCACCAACAGAATACAAAAGATAGAAGAGAGAATCTTAGGTGCAGAAGCTGGCATAGAAAACATTGACACAACAGTCACAGAAAATGCAAAATGCAAAAAGCTCCTAACCCAAAACATCTAGGAAATTCAGAACACAATGAGAAGACATAAACTAAGGGTAATAGGTATAGAAGAGAGTGAAGATTCCCAACTTAAAGGGCCATTAAATACCTTCAACAAAATTATAGAAGAAAACTTCCCTAACCTAAAGAAAGAGATGCCCATAAACATACAAGAAGCCTACAGAACTCCAAATAGACTGAACCAGAAAAGAAATTCCTCCCATCACATAATAATAAAAACATCAAATGCACAAAACCAAGAAAGGATATTAAAGGCAGTAAGGGAAAAAGGTCAATCAACAAAGAAAGGCAAACCTATCAAAATTACACCAGACTTCTCACCAGACTATGAAAGCTAGAAGATCCTGGGCAGATCTCATACAGACCCAAAGAGAATACAAATGTCAGCCCAGGCTACTATACCCAGCAAAACTCTCAATTACCGTAGATGGAGAAACCAAGATATTCCATGACAAAACCAAATTTACACAGTATCTTTACATAAATCAAGCCCCACAAAGGAGAATAGATGGAAAACATCAACATAAGGAGGGAAACTACACCCTAGAAAAAGCAAGAAAGTAACCATTCAACAAAACTAAAAGAAGATAGCCACAAAAACACAATTCCACCTCTAACAGCAAAAATAACAGGAAGTAAGAATCACTTTTCCTTAATATCTCTTAACATCAATGAATTCAATTCCCCAATAAAAAGACATAGACTAACAGACTAGATACGTAAACAGGACACAGCATTTTGCTGCATACAGGAAATGCACCTCAGTGACCAAGACAGACACTACCTCATAGGAAAAAATTGGAAAACAATTTTCCAAGCAAATGGTCCCAAGAAACAAGCTGGAGCAGCCATCCTAATATTGAAAATCAACTTCCAAACAAAAATTATTTAAAAAGATAAAGAAGGACACTTTGTACTGGTCAAAGGAAATATCTACTAAGATGAACTCTCAGTTCTGAACATCTATGCTCCAAATATCCACATTCATAAAAGAAACTTTACTAAAGCTCAAAGCATACATCATACCCCACACAATAATAGTGGGAAACTTCAACACCCTACTCTCAGCAATGGACAGATCATAGAAACACAAACTAAACAGAGATACAGTGAAACTAACAGAAGTTATGAACCAAATGGATCTAACAGATATTTATAGAACATTTCATCCTAAAGGAAAAGAATATACTTTCTTCTCAGCACTTCATGATACCTTCTCCAAAATTGACCATATAATTGGTCACAAAACAGGCCTCAACAGATACAAGAAGATTGAAATAATCCCATGTGTTCTATCAAATCACTACAGACTGAGGCTAGTCTTCAATACCAACAAAAACAATGGAAAGCACACACATACACATGGAAGTGGAATGACTCTCTACTCAATAATAACTTGGCCAAGGAAGAAATAAAGAAAGAAATTAATGAAAAGCCTACAGAACTCCAAATAGACTGGACCAGAAAAGAAATTCCTCCCATCACATAACAATAAAAACATCAAATGCACAAAACCAAGAAAGAATATTAAAGACAGTAAGGGAAAAAGGTCAGGCAACAAAGAAAGGCAGACCTATCAGAATTACACCATACTTCTCACCAGACTATGAAAGCAAGAAGGTCCTGGGCAGATTTCATACAGACCCAAAGAGAATACTAGAATTCATTAATTAATTCTAGAATTAATGAAAAATGAAGACACATCATACCAAAACTTATGGGACACAATGAAAGCAGTGATAAGAGGAAAATCCATAGCTCTAAGTGACTCCAAAAACAAGTAGGAGAAAGCATACACTAGCGGCTTGACAACATTCAAAAAGAAGCAAATGCATCCAAGAGGAGGAGAGCAGGAAATACTCAAACTCAGGGTTGAAATCAACCAAATAGAAACAAAAAGAACTCTATAAAGAATCAACAAAACAAGGAGTTTGTTTTGTGACAAAATCAACAAGATAAATAAACTCTTAGCCAGACTAACCAGAGGGCACAGAGAAAGTATGCAAGTTAATAAAATCAGAAATGAAAACAGAGTCATAACAATGGAACTGTGGAAATTCAAATAATCATCAGATCCTACTACAAAAGCTCATACTCAACAAAACTGTAAAATCTGAATGAAATGGACAATTTTCTAGACAGATACCAAGTACCAAAGTTAAAACAGGATGAGGAAAACCATCTAAACAGTCACATAAGCCTTAAAAAAATAGAAGAAATCATTAAAAGTCTCTTAACCAAAAAAAAAAAAAAAAAAAAGCAGAATTCTATCAGACCTTCAAAGAAGACCTAATACCAATACTTTTCAAACTATTCCACAAAATAGGACCAGAAGGAACACTACCCAATTCGTTCTATGAGGCCACAATTACACTTATACCTAAACCACACAAAGACCAAAAAAAGAAAGAGAACTTTAGACCAATTCCCCTTATGAACATTGATGCAAAAATACTCAATAAAATTCTTGCCAACTGAATCCAAGAACATATCAAAACAATCATTCACCACAATCAAGTAGGCTTCATCCCAGGGATGCAGAGATGGTTCAATATACAGAAAGCCATCAATGTAATCCAGTACATAAACAAACTCAAAGGAAAAAAAACCCACATGATCATTTCAATAGATGCTGAGAAAGCATTTGACAAAATCCAACACCCTTTCAAGTTAAAAGTCTTGGAAAGATCAGGAATTCAAGCCCCATACCTAAACATAGTAAAAGCAATATACAACAAAAAAGTAGCTAACATCAAACTAAGTGAAGAGAAACTTGAAGCATTCCCATTAAAATCAGGGACTAGACAAGGCCGGCCTCTCTCCCCATATCTATTCAATATAGTACTTGAAGTTCTAGCTACAGCAATTAGACAACAAAAAGAGGTCAAATAGATACATTGGAAAGGAAGTCAAAATATCACTATTTGCAGATGATATAATGTACCTACATGTCCTCAAAAACTCTACCAGAGAACTTCTACAGCTGCTAAACAACATTAGCAAAGTGGTCAGATATAAAATTAACTCAAATAAATCAGTAGCCTTCCTATACTTAAAGGACAAACATGACAAGAACGAAATTAGGGAAACAACACCCTTCACAATAGTCACAAACAATGTAAAATATCTTGGTGTAACTCTAACCAAACAGATGAAAGATCTATATGACAAAAACTTCAAGTTTCTGAGGAAAGAAATCGAAGAAGACCTCAGAAGATGGAAAGATCTCCCACACTCATGGATTGGCAGAATTAATATAGTAAAAATGGTCATCTTGCCAAAAGCAATATACAAATTCAATGCAATCCCCATCAAAATTCCATCTCAGTTCTTCATAGAGGTAGAAAGAGCAATTCTCAAATTTATTTGGAATAACAAAAAACCCAGGATAGCGAAAACTATTCTCAACAGTAAAAGAACTTCTGGGGTAATAACTATCCCTGAACTCAAGCTATACTATGACAATAATGATAACTATATGGTATTGGTATAGTGACAGGCAGGTATATCAATGGAATATAATTGAGTACCCAGAAATGAACCCACATACCTATGGTCTCTTGATCTTTGACAAAGGAGCTAAAACCATCCAGTGGGAAAAAAAGACAGCATTTTCAACAAATTATGCTGATTCAACTGGAGATCAGCAAGTAGAAGAATGCAAATTGACCCATTCTTTTCTCCCTGCATAAAGCTCAAGTCCAAGTGGCTCAAGGACCTCCACATAAAACCAGACACAGTGAATCTAATAGAAGAGAAAGTGGGGAAAAATCTCAAACACATGAACACAGGAGGAAAATTCCTCAACAGAACACCAATGGCTTATACTCTAAGATCAAGAATTGACAAATGGGACCTCATAAAATCGCAAAGCTTCTGTAAGGCAAAGGACACTGTCAGTAGAACAAAACAGCAACCAGCATTGAGAAAAGATATTTGACAATCCTATATCTGATAGAGAGCTAATATCCAATATATACAAAGAACTCAAAAAGTTAGACTCCAGAGAATCAAATAACCCTATTAAAAAAATGAGATATAGAGCTAAATGAAGAATTTTCCACTGAGGAATATCAAATGGCCAAGAAGCACCTAAAGAAATGTTTAATATTCTTAGTCATCAGGGAAATACAAATCAAAACAACCCTGTGATTCAGTTTATACCAGTCAGAATGACTAAGATCAAAAACTCAGATGACAGCAGATGCTGGCAAGGGTGTAGAGAAAGGGGAACACTCCTCCATTGTTGGTGGGATTGCATGCTGGTACAACCAATGTGGAAATCAGTCTGGCAATTCCTCAGAAAATTGGACATAGTATTACTTAAGGACCCAGCTATACCATTCCTTGGCATATACTCAAAAGATTCTCCAACATATAACAAGAACACATGCTCTACTATGTTCATAGCAGCCTTATTTATAATAGCCAGAAGTTGAAAAGAACCCAGATGTCCTTCAGCAGAGGAATGGATACGAAAATGTGGTACATTTACACATTACATTTAGCTATTAAAAATGATGAATTTATGAAATTCTTAGGCAAATGGATGGAACTAGAAAATATCATCCTGAGTGAGGTAACCCAGTCACGAAAGAACATACATGGTATACATTCACTGATAAGTGGATATTAGCCCAAATATCTTGAAATATCCATGATAGAATTCACAGACCATATGAAGTTCAAGGAGGACCAACTTGGTCCTTCTTAGAAAGGGGAACATCCTCATAGAAGCAGGGGGTGGGGGTGGGATAGGAGGATTCCAGGAAGTGGGGGGACCAGGAAAGGGGATAACATTTGATATGTAAATAAAGAAAATATCCAATTAAAAAAAAACAAGAAAGCTCTCTGTGGCCTTGGTTCTACATACACAACTTGAGCACACCAACCTGCCACTCAACCCCTGCAAATGTTGTCTGAATACCTTGGCTCAGATTGGAGACTGCCAAATGCTCTAAACTGCTGTGTTTTTGCTGTGAGTACAAGTGTTCTTGTTCTTATGAAAAGATAATGACTTACACAAAATTATTTTCAAGCTGTCATTCATTCACATATACATAACAAACTTGTGTATGTGTGGATGGCACTGTGTAACAATATCTGATTTTAGATATTTCTGTTATTTCCTTGTTCTACAGAAATATAAATGTTGAATCACAGCAAATAAAAGTTAAGATTAGTCAGGCAGTGGTGGCATACATCTTTAATCCCAGCACTCGGGAGGCAGAGGAAGGCAGATTTCTGAGTTCAAGGCCATCCTGCTCTACAGTGTGAGTTCCAGGACAGCCAGGGCTGTACAGAGAAACCCTGTCTCGATAAAACAAAAAAACATACACAAAAAATTAAGATTTACACCCTGTAACAATATTTCTCAATTATCTGTACACATAAGTGTAGAGTCAACTTTAAAATTAAGCACAAATGTAATTTCTTAATTTCAGGATGGTGTTTTCTTGAGAATTTATTTATATTTTATGACAAGATATTTTTGGTTCTGGCCAAGTGATAGAATTGAACAGAAGAGCACCACTGACAACTAAAGAGTCACACCACATCACAAGCTGCAGCACACCCAGAGCGACAGGAAAAGAGATCTGTTTGATTGTTTCAGCCAAGGGTTCTTACTACTAAAAATCATGACTAGAAACAAAATGTCCTTGCTTAATTTGTATTGAAGTTTTGGTTTTATCAATCATAAAACCACCCACACAAAAACATCCTCATACTGAGAATGCCATGTGCCACAGCAAACCCAGAGGATATTCTGAGGAACTTGTACATTTTTCATATAAAAATGTTTTAGAGAAATTTGTCACCATCAACAAAATCATTACTTGAATAATACAAAACTACTTACTTAATTGCAAAGATTAAAATGCCCTATATGATAGGTTCCCTTTTCTTCACTGCTGACCATCCACAGGCACTTACAGCCGAAAGCATCACATGTGCTTCTCAGGAGTGCTGTGCCTTTTATAGCCATTTACCTTCAAACATTTGAAGAGACCTGGACCTCAGCTACAAAAAATTACCACAGAGACCAAGTGCCTGTTGAGAACACAAAGTCTAAACAGAGTACTGAACAAGGATGTTATATTTTAACCAAAAGAATCTCATTTATTTTTTCATAACAACATAACTTCAAAAAGTGTCTTGCCAGATTTTTAAAAAACTTGATGATTCAACCTTGTCATTTGAAGGAAAAAGTTGTAGCGTAGTAATTATCAATAAAATTCAAAATTACACAAAAGAAGTTAACATGTGGAAGAAGGTGAAAAATGATTCTTTGTAAATGTTTATATCTGCACATAAGTTCATAATTAGAACTTTCTAAAGTTAAATTCTAAGAGTTATAACAGGGCACGTGAAGTGCCTGGAGACAACTTAAGGAATACTTTCATTTGAGTTTCAATTCTAAATCACTTTACTGGACTAGTTAATCATTCTCAATATTAAAATTTCCCTAATTCTTCACCAACACAAGTTTAAACCTCAGTGTCACTTTTAAAACATCATTAAATGAATTTTAGGTTGGGATAAAGATGGAATATCCAACAATATCAGAAATGGTACAAAATATCTCTATCATATATTTTCATACCATATATTTCTGTACTATATGTTTATGTGAAGCAGCATTGTTTTTTTAATTAGATGTTTTCTTATTTACAATATCTCCTTTCCCAGGTTCCCCTCAAAAAAAAGAAAAAAAAAAGAAAAGAGAAAAAGAAAATAATAAGAAAAAAAATACAGACACCCAGGATCAGAGAGCAGACTTAGAGCACAAGCTCTGCAGCCAGTCCCACAACACCCAGAGGAAGCTCCACTCCCAGGCATTCTGACACACCCAGGATCAGAGGTGATCAGGAACCAACATCAGTCCCAACACTGGGAGTAACTAGGACCAGTGGGACTAGGCACACAGGAACTCTGCCAGCCCAATAACTTGGGTTCCTTCAGGTCTGTCTGGGTTAGTGTTCTGAGCAGACCTGGGGCACAAGCTCTGCAGCCAGTCCCACAACACACAGAGAAAGCCACACTCCCAGGTGATCTAACAAGCCCAAGATCCCAGGATCCCAGAATCACAGGATCACAGAGACAGCTTGACTCTGAGGAGTTCTGACACAACCAGGATCACAGGAAGGACAGGCTCCAGTCAGATTTAGCAAGGGCAGGTAGCACTAGAGTTAACCAGATGGCCGGGGGCAAGCATAAGAAAATAAACAACACAAACCAAGGTCACTTGCCATCATCAGAACCCAATTCTCCCACCATAGCAAGTCCTGGACACACCATCACACCAGAAAAATAAGATTCAGATATGAAATCACTTATCATGATGATGATACAGGACTTTAAGAAAGACATAAATAGCACCCTCAAAGAAATACAGAAGAACACAGGTAAAGAGCTAGAAGCTCTTAAAGAGGAAACACAAAAATCCCTTAAAGAACTACAGGAAAACACAGACAGGTGAAGGAAATGGTCAAAACCATCCAGAATCTAAAAATGGGAATAGAAACAATAAAGAAATCAGAAAGAGAGACACCCTGGAGGTAGAAAACCTAGGAAAGAAATCAGGAGCCATAGATGCAACAAGCATCACCAACAGAATGCAAGAGATAGAAGAGAGAATCTCAGGGGCAGAAGACACCATAGAAAACATTGACACAACAGTCAAAGAAAATGCAAAAAGCAAAAAGCTCCTAACCCAAAACATCCAGGAAATACAGGACACAATGAGAAGACCAAACCTAAGGATAATAGGTATAGAAGAGAGTAAAGACTCCCAAGGTTATGGGCCAGTAAATATTTTCAACAAAATTATAGAAGAAAACTTCCCTAACCTAAAGAAAGAAATGCCC
>NW_022196893.1:35195816-35212066 GCF_008632895.1 Mastomys coucha
AAATAGCTTTGACCATAGCAGGAAGTCTGTATCCAAAAATCGAACCTACAATTCATTTCTTGGTGCAGAACAACGATCAACTCTCAGCTTAGCTACGATGGAGGTAAAATCCTTTGGTGATGTGAGGGTCATTGAAATACAGCCTTATTACAATGAAACCCAATGTCTAAAAATTGTTCTTATTTTGGGCTTGTACCACAGTAAGAGCCAAGATTTTAAACTCTACTAAATACAAAACAAACAAAAAGACTTTATATATTTATGTTCATTTAAGAAAATACTAGTAGTAATGTATTGTTTTGAGGTATACAGTTAATTTGTTTGGAGTTATTTAAAATTTATATTGAGAAAAATGTATTTTCACTATTGCTATAGATGAGCATCTATATAAGACTGTTAAATTGGTTGTTGATTTATATCAAACATCTTTTATAATACTCATTTTATTGTTATAATATTTTATAAATTTTAAAGAATATGACAAAAAATACCCTATCGATATGTACTACATTTGTGAATATGTACATCCAAAAAAAATCAATAAACTTTCCAAAGAAAAAAATACAAAAAACCAAAAACTAAAACAATCCCCTGTTCCCTCCCCGCACCCCCTGCTCACCATCCTACTCCCTCCTGCTTACTGACTCTGGCATTCCTCTATATAGGTGCATAGAACCTTCACAGGGCCAAGAGCCTCTCCTCCCATTGATGACCATCTTGGCCATTCTCTGCTATACACATGCTACTGGAGCCATGAGTCCCTCAATGTGTACTCTTTGGTTGGAGTTTTAGTCCCTGGGAGCTCTGAGGATACTAGTTAGTTCATATTGTTGTTCCTCCTCAGCTCCTTGGGTCCTTTCTCTAGCTCCTTCATTGGGGACCCAGTACTCAGTCCAATGGATGGCTGTGAGCCTCTACTTCTGTATTAGTCAGGTACTGTCAGAGCCTCTCAGGAGACAGCTATCTCATGCTCCTATCATCCAGGACTTGTTGGCATCCTCAATAGTGTCTAGATTTGATGATCGAATATGGGAAGGATTCCCAGGTGGAGCAGTCTCTGAATTGTCCTTCCTTTAGTCTCTGCTCCACAGTTAGCCTCTACAATTCCTTCCATGGGTATTTTGTTCCACCTTTTAAGAAGGAACAAAGTATTCTCACTTTGGTCTTCCTTCTTCTTGAGTTTCTTAAGGTTTGTAGTTTGTACTTTGTGTAATTCTGATCTTCTAGGCTAATATCCACTTATCAGAGAATGCATCCCATGTGTTCTTTTGTGATTGGGTTACCTCAGTCAGGATGATATTCTCCATCCATTTCCTCAAGAATTTCATAAATTCAGTGTTTTGTTTTTAATAGTTGAGTAGTACTCCAGTGTGTAGATGTACCACATTTTCTGTATCCATTCCTTTGTTGAGGGACATCTGGGTTGTTTCCAGTTTCTGGCTATTATAAATAAGGCTGCTATGAACATAGTAGAGCATGTGTCCTTATTACATGTTGGATCATCTTCTGGGTATATGCCCAGGAGTGGTATAGCTGGGTCCTCTGGTAGTACTATGTCCAGCTTCTGGAGCAACCCCCAAACTGATTTCCAGAGCGACTGTACCAGCTTGCAATTCCACCAGCAATAAAGGATTGTTCCTCTTTCTCTACAACCTCTCCAGCATCTGCTGTCACCTGAGTTTTTTATCCTAGCCATTCTGACTGGTTTGAGGTAGAATCTCAGGGTTGTTTTGATTTGCATTTCCCTGATGACTAAGGATGTCGAACATTTCTTTAGGTGCTTCTCAGCCATTCGATATTCCTCAGTTGAGAATTTTTTGTTTACCTCTGTGCCCCATTTTTAATAGGGTTATTTGTTTCTCTGTAGTCTAACTTCTTGAGTTGTTTGTATATATTGGACGTTAGCCCTGTATTGGATATAGGATTGGTAAAGATCTGTTCCCAATCTGTTTGTTGCCGTTTTGTCCTATTGACAGTGTCCTTTCCCTTACAGAAGATTTGGACTTTTATGAGGTCCCACTTCAATTCTTGATCTTAGAGCATAAGATATTGGTGTTCTGTTCAGGAAATTTCCCCCTGTGCCCATGTGCTTGAGGCTCTTCCTCACTTTCTTTTCTATTAGTTTCAGTATATCTGGTTTTATGTGGAGGTCCTTGTTCCACTTGGACTTGAGCTTTGTACAAGGAGATAGGAATGGATTGATTTGCATTCTTCTACATGCTAACTGCCAGTTGAGCCAGCACCATATGTTGAAAATGCTCTTTTTTCCACTGAATTGTTTTAGCTCCTTTGTCAAAGATCAAGTGACAATAGGTGTGTGGGTTCATTTCTGGGTCTTCAATTCTATTCCATTGATCTACCTGTCTGTCACTGTACCAATATCATGTAGTTTTTATCACAATTGCTCTGTAGTTCAGCTTAAGGTCAGGGATGATGATTCCACCAGAAGTTCTTTTATTGTTGAGAATAGTTTTTGCTATGTTTTTTGTTTTGCTATGTTATGTTTTCCTATGTTTTTTGTTATTCCAGATGAATTTGCAAACTGCTCTTTCCAACTCTGTGAAGAATTGAGTTGGAATTTTGATTGCATTCAATCTACAGATTGCTTTTGGCAAGATGACCATTTTTACTATATTAATCCTGCCAATCCATGAGCATAGGAGATCTTTCCATCTTTTGAGATTTTCTTTCTTCAGAGACATGAAGTTCTTGTCATACAGATCTTTCACTTGCTTAGTTAGAGTCACTCCAAGGTATTTTATATTATTTGTGACTATTGTCAAGGGTGTTGTTTCCCTAATTTCTTTCTCAGCCTGTTTATCCTTTGTATAGAGGAAGGCCCCTGACTTGCTTCAGTTAATTTTATATACAGCTACTTTGCTGAAGTTGTTTATCAGGGTTAGGGGTTCTCTGGTGGAATTTTGAGGGTCACTTAAGTATACTATCATATCATCTGCAAATAGTGATAATTTCACTTCTTCCTTTCTAATTTTTATCCCTTTGATCTCCTTTTGTTGTCTAATTGCTCTGCCTAGGACTTCAAGTACACTATTGAATAGATAGGGAGAGAGTGGGCAACCTTGTCTAGTCCCTGATTTTAGTGGGATTGCTTCAAGTTTCTCTCTACTTAGTTTGATGTTGGCTACTGGTTTGCTGTATATTCCTTTTACTATGTTTAGGTATGGGCCTTGAATTCCTGATCTTTCCAAGACTTTTATCATGAAAGGGTATTGGAGTTTGCCAAATGCTTTCTCAGCATCTAATGAGATGATCATATGGTTTTTTCTTTGAATTTGTTTATATAGTGGATTATGTTGATGAATTTCCGTATATTGAACTATCCCTGCATCCCTGGATTGAAGTCTACTTGATCATTTTGATATGTTCTTGGATTCAGTTTTTGAGAATTTTATTGAGCATTTTTGCTTCGATATTCATAAGGGAAATTGGTCTGAAGTTCTCTTTCTTTGTAGGTCTTTGTGTGGTTTAGGTATCATAGTAATTGTGGCCTCATAGAACGAATTGGGTAGAGTACCTTCTAGTTCTATTTTGTGGAATAGTTTGAGGAGTATTGGTATTAAGTCTTCTTTGAAGGTCTGATAAAACTCTCCATTAAACCCATCTGGTCCTGGGCTTTTTTTGGTTGGGAGACTATTAATGACTATTTCTATTTCATGAGCAGATATGGGACTGTTTAGATCGCTGATCTGATCTTGATTTAACTTTGGTACCTGGTATCTGTCTAGAAAATTGTCCATTTCATCCAGGTTTTTCAGTTTTGTTGAGTACATGCTTTTGTAGTAGCATCTCATGATTTTTTGGATTTCCTCAGTTTCTGTTGTTATGTCTCCCTTTTCATTTCTGATTTTGTTAATTATGATACTGTCTCTGTGCCCTCTAGTTAATCTGGCTAAGGGTTTATCTATTTTGTTGATTTTCTCAAAGAACCAGCTTCTGGTTTGGTTGATTATTTGTATAGTTTTTTGTTTTCACTTGGTTGATTTCAGCTCTGAGCTTGATTATTTCCTGTCATCTATTCCTCTTGGGTGAATTTGCTTCTTTTTGTTCTAGAGTTTTCAGATACTAGTATAAACTGGTAGTATATGCTCTCTCCAGTTTCTTTTTGGAGGCACTCAGAGCTATCAGTTTTCCTCTTAGGACTGCTTTCATTGTGTCCCATAAAATTGGGTATGTAGTGGCTTCATTTTCATTAAACTCTAAAAAGTCTTTAATTTCTTTCTTTCTTTCTTTCTTTCTTTCTTTCTTTCTTTCTTTCTTTCTTTCTTTCTTTCTTCTTTGACCAAGTTATTATTGAGTAGAGTGTTGTTTAGCTTCCATGTGTATGCGGGATTTCTATTGTTTATGTTGCTATTGAGGACCAGCCTTAGTCCATGGTGATCTGATAGTATGCAAGGAATTATTTCAATCTTCTTATATCTGTTGAGGCCTGTTTTGTAACCTATTATATGGTCAGTTTTGGAGACGGTACCATGAGGTGCCGAGAAGAAGATATATTCTTTTGTTTTAGGATAAAATGTTCTATAGATATCTGTTAAATTCATTTTTTTTGTTTCATAACCTCTGTTCGTTTTACTTTGTCTCTGTTTAGTTTCTGTTTTCATGATCTGTCCATTGCAGAGAGTGGGGTATTGAAGTCTCCCACTATTATTGTGTGTGGTACAATGTGTGCTTTGACCTTTAGTAAAGTTTCTTTTATGAATGTAGATGCCCTTGCATTTGGAGCATAGAGGTTCAGAACTGAGAGTTCATCTTGGTAGATTTTACCCTTTGATGAGTATGGAGTGCCCCTTCTTATCTTTTTTTGAACACTTTAGGTTGAAAGTTGATTTTATTCGATATTAGAATGGCTATTCCAGCTTGTTTCTTGGGACTGTTTGCTTGGAAAATTGTTCTCCAGCCTTTTACTCTGAGGTAGTGTCTGTCTTTGTCACTGAGGTGGGTTTCCTGTATGCAGCAAAATGTTGGGTCCTGTTTATGTAGCCAGTCTATGTCTTTTTATTGGGGAATTGAGTCCATTGATATTAATAGATATTAAGGAAAAGTAATTATTACTTCCTGTTATTTTTGTTGTTAGAGTTGGAATTCTGTTCCTATGACTATCTTCTTTTAATTTTGTTGAAAGATTATTTTCTTGCTTTTTCTTTAAAAAAAAAAAGATTTATTTATCTATTATACTTAAGTACATTATAGCTGTCTTCAGACACACCAGAAGAGGACATTAGATCTCAGTACAGATGGTTGTGAACCACCATGTGGTTGCTAGGATTTGAACTCAGGACCTCTGGAAGAGCAGTCAGTGCTCTTAACTGCTGAGCCATCTCTCCAACCCTTCTTGCTTTTTCTAGGATGTAGTTTCCCTCCTTGTGTTGGAGTTTTCCATTTATTATCCTTTCAAGGGCTGGATTTGTGGAGAGATATTGTGTAAATGTGGTTTTGCCATGAAACACCTTGGTTTCTCCATCTATGGTAATTGAGAGTTTTGCTGGGTATAGTAGCCTGGGCTGGCATTTTTGTTCTCTTAGGGTCTGTATGAAATCTGCCCAGGATCTTCTAGCTTTCATAGTCTCTGGTGAGAAATCTGATGTAATTCTGATAGGTCTACCTTTATATGTTACTTGACCTTTTTCCCTCACTGCTATTAATACTCTTTCTTTGTTTTGTGCATTTGGTGTTTTGATTATTATGTGATGGGAGGAATTTCTTTTCTGGTCCAAACTATTTAGAGTTCTGTAGGCTTCTTGTATGTTCATGGGCATCTCTTTCTTTAGGTAAAGGAAGTTTTCTTCTATAATTTTGTTGAAAATATTTACTGGCCCTTTAAGTTAGGAATCTTTACTCTCTTCTATACCTATTATCCTTAGGTTTGGTCTTCTCATTGTGTCCTGGATTTCCTAGATGTTTTGGGATAGGAGCTTTTTGCATTTTGCATCTTTTTTGACTGTTGTGTCAATGTTTTCTGTGGTATCTTCTGCACCTGAGATTTTCTCTTCTATCTCTTGTATTCTGTTGGAGATGCTTGCATCTATAACTCCTGACTTCTTTCCTAGGTTTTCTGTCTCCAGAGTTGTCTCTTTGTGATTTTAATTGTTTCTATTTCCATTTTTAGATCCTGGATGGTTTTGTTCAATTCCTTCACCTGTTTGGTTGTATTTTCCTGTAGTTCTTTAAGGGATTTTTGTGTTTCCTCTTTAAGGGCTTGTACCTGTTTACCTGTGTTCTCCTGTATTTCTTTAAGGGAGTTATTTATGTCCTTCTTAACTTCCTCTATCACCGCCATGAGATATGATTGTAGATCCGAATCTTGCTTTTCAGGTGTATTAGGGTATCCAGGACTTGCTGTGTTGGGAGTACTAAGCTCTGATGATGCCAAGTAGTCTTGATTTCTGTTAGTAAGATTCTTTCATTTGCCTTTCGCCATCTGGCAATCTCTGGTGTTAGATGTTCTTGCTGTCTCTGGCTGGATTTTTTTTCCTTCTGTGGGTCTGTCAGCCTGTGTCAACACTCCTGGAGATCAGCTCTCTCCTGGTAGGACCCATGCACAGAGGGCTGCAGATGGATGCAGGAAGGACCCTGTCCCAGCTGCTCATCCGCTTCTGTGGCCTGTGCCCTTGGCTGGTCCCACCTTAGAAAGTCACCAGAGAGAAAATGGTGATCTCGCCTGAGTTCTGGGGTCAGAGCAGTCCCTGGAGACCAGCTCTCCCCTGATGGGAAAGGTACACAGAGAGCTGTGGAAGAGTTGAACTTCCTGGGTGTAGATGGAGGCAAGAAAGATCCTTTTCCAGCTGCTCTGCCGCTTCTGCGGCTCTTCCCTCCTGGCTGGTCCCACCTTAATATATTTTTTTAAAAACAAACAACCAAAAAACCAAAAACAAAAAACCCACTACTAGTTAAAATAGCGTTTTCAAATTTTTGACCACTTTTCAGAAGTGTGCAAACATTCCTGTTAACCTCTGCGGTGAATTGTGCTATCTTTTTCTATTGACTAAATAAATCCTCATACTTTTTTACTCTCTTTTGTTCTGTCTGGACAAGTTCTTCAAAGGCTTCCTTTCACACTTATGAGGTCTTGATTTCTGTTAGTAAGATTCTTTCATTTGCCTTTGATCATCTGGTAATCTCTGATGTTAGATGTTCTTGCTGTCTCTGGCTGGATTTTTTTCCTTCTGTGTGTCTGTCAGCCTGTGTCAACACTCCTGGAGATCAGCTCTCTCCTGGTAAGATCCATGCACAGAGGGCTGCAGATGGATGCAGGAAGGACCCATCCTTACAGGCATATTCTCTGAGATATTTTCTGTTTTCCTGGTACTCTTACTTTGCACTCACACTAACAGTGAATGAGGGTGCCCTTTTCTCTACATCTCCAACATTTGAACGTTAGTTGTTCCATTTATCTTTGCTACTCTAATTGGGGTAAGATGAGATCACAAAGCTGTTTTGATTTGCATTTTGCTAATTCCTAGGGATGATGTATAGTTTTAGAGTATTTATTTATTTATTTATTTTATTTTTTTAGATCCAAAGAAAATGTCTTGAATGGATGGTCTTCTCCTCTTCTTTCTCCTCTTCTCTTCTTCAAAAACAATTTTTTTAGATATTATTCCTCTATTAGGTATAGATATCAAAGACTCTCATTCTGAGTGCCTTCTCTTCATTAGATTTATTGTTTCTTTAACTATGCAGAAGCTTTTTTACAATAATTTATTCACTTTACACACTGATTGCATCCCCCCTCTTCTATTTCTTCTCTCACACAGCCTCTCCCCTCATCCCCTTTCTTTCTCCTCTGGGAAAGGGAGGCCACCCCTGGATACCAACCCACACTGGCATATCAAGTCACTGCAGGACTAGCCCATCTTCTCCCACTGAAGCCAGACAAGGCAGACCAGTTAGGAGAAAGACATACATAGGCAGGCAATGAAGTCAGGAACAGTCCCCTGCTCAAGTTGTTGGGTGACCTGCAAGAAGACCAAACTGCACATCTATGCTACATATATGCGGGAATGGGTGCTAGGTCCATCCCATGCTTGCTCTTTTGTTGGTGATTCAGTCTCTTGGAGCCTCCAAGGGTCCAAGTTAGTTGACTCTGATAGTCTTCCTGTGGAGTCCATATCCCCTCCAGGTCCCTTAATCCTTTCCCCAACTCTTCCACAAGACTCCCTGAGCTCCATTTGATGTTTGGCTGTGAGCCTCTGTGTCTGTTTCCATCTGCTGCTGGATGGACCTCTAAGAGGACTGGGGAGTAGAACAGGGTAGGGTAAGAGGTACCAGGTGTGGAGAAAACAGGGGAGAGAGGGCTGGCCAAGGGGGGACATCTTAGGTCATGCCAGAGACCTAGGATAGGGGAGACTTCAGAAAGTCTATGAGGGTAACTATAGCTGAGACTTCTAGCAGTGGGCGATATGGATCCTGAACTGGCAACCTCTTGTACTCCTGCAGGACTCCCATTAAAGGGATAAAGATACAAACACACCCATGAGAACTTCGATCTAAAATTTGTCCTGCCTAGAAGAAGTACAGAGACAAAGATGGAGCAGAGACTAAGGGAATGTCCAACCAATGACTGACTCAATTTGAGACTCATCCCATGGCCAAGAACCAATTCCTGGCACTATTAATGATACTTGTTAAACTTGCAGACAAGAGCCTAGCATAACTGTCCACTGAGAGGCTCCACCTAGCAGCTAGTGGAAACAGATTCAGAGACCCACAGCTGCACAGGTTGGGGAGTGGATGGGGAAGGACTGGGAGGTAGTGAGGGGTGGGGTCTAATAGGATGCCTCCTTCTTTTCAGAGGTAAAGGAGAGGAGGGAGTGAAAAATGAGCTGTGAGAGAGGGAGACTGGGAGGAGAGGGAATGCTAATATTGGTATATGAAGTGAATAAATAAATTAATGAAAAAAGAAAATAAAGTTTAGAAATAAAGCAAACAAGAGGATCCTGAAGTCAAGCTAGAAGACATTTGGGAATGCCATGAGTAAGTCCTTATGAAATATTTAGTTCCTGTAGAGTTGATTGTAAGGCAAATATTTTTCATATTGCCTAGCAATTTCTTCTGCCTGTTTTCCTTTTCTTTATGGGGTACATAACTTCTACTTTTACAAACTGTTGTGATCATTTAAATATGCTCAGGAGTAGTCTGGGTTTTTTCTTTTGTGATATGGCTTCTTTCCTTTTTCTTTTCTTTTTGAGATCATAATACAATACAATTACATCATCCCCCTCCCTTTCTTCCCTGTAAACCATCCCATACACCTCTTTCTCTCTTTTAAATTCATGTCCTTTAAAAAATTGTTATCATATCTATATATGTGTATATTCCTAAGTATAACCTCCTCAGTCTGCATTATGTTATTTGTATGTATATTTTTAGGGCTGACATTGTTTTATTGGATAACCAATTAAAGTGTTCTTCTATGGAGAAGAACTATTTCTTCCACTCTCAGTATTCCTTAATTGTAGTTCTTTATGTAGGTTGAGGCCATGTGGATTTTCCTCCATTCACTTTGGCATGTCTATTGTTGTCTTTGTTCACCTCATGCTTATGAAGCTATATTGGTGAGACTTTATGGGTATAGATTCTAGTGTAATTAGAAAACAGTTTCACAGCACACTTAAAATCTTTCTGCCTTCCCTCTTCTATGATGTTCACTGAGCCATAGGTGCTAGAATTGTTTTCTAGATGTAGTCAATGCAACTAGGTTCTACAACTCTGCATTTTGATTGATAGCAGTTTTTTGTAATGGTTTCTGATGCAAAGAGAAGTTTCCTGGATTCAGGGTGAAGACTACAGAGTTATCTGTAGACATAAGGGAAATATTTAGTGTGTAGTTAGAGGTTATGCAGTTTTAGTAAGACAGTAGTTGTACATTCTCCTTCAAGTTCCATGACTTTACTAGCTCTATATAGTGGCTAGGTTTTCAATTACCAAGCATGATCCCTTTCTTGTTGCGTGGACCTTAAATCTAATTAAAGAATTGTTGGTAACACCAAGGTTTGCATACTACTGCATACTGTTACCTACACACCCTTAGGTTTATTGTGCCATGATGGTCATTGTTGTGGTTCATAGGTACATTACAGTCTTTCTGACATCAGTAGTACTCTTTACAAATGAGTCAGATGTTACATATGTACAGCATATCCAGCTGTCTAGCTCAATGTCTTCTTTAAGTGATAAGAGCAGAGAACAAGTAAGAGCTGGTCCAGTCAGCCAGTAAGTCTGTAGATGCTTAAAACCATGTCTTCCCACTGTACTGCACTGTGAGCAATTTGTTTTCACACATTGAGTCTAAGAGTTATTCAAAGACTAATAATAATCTCCCTGATTTTAAGCCCTTCTTCAATCTTTCTGTCTGTTTGTCTCTCCTTCCTTACTATTTTTATTTCTTTTGAGAAAATGTCTACTAGTCATCATATAGAAGAGGTTGGCCTCAAACTCTACTTCCTGTGTGAAATTAAACAGTTTTTATAAAACAGACAAACAAACAAAAGAAAACTTAGACAACAAGGGAGAGGAAAGAAGACTGAATTAAAATTTGTTCATTTCTGCATCCATTCAGCACTTATTGTTGGAGCCTTATATGCCAGAAGAAAAAGAGCAATGAGCAAACAGAAAATTGGTGGGTAAAGCAAAGCAACAATAAGCTCCAACTATCTTTATTTTTTCTCCCATAGCTTTCATATCCCAGCAAAATCTCTCAAGGAGTATTACAATACGATTACATTCTATTTTTCTTCTAGTGAATGATTTTTTTTTAAAAAAAGAGTATTTCCTAATATCTTTACATGAATAAATGTTTTATGAGTTACAAGTAAAAAAACAAATTATTCCCGAGAACCCATGTATACATTCATGTTTAAATAACTTGTTATAGATTAACAAGGTGTAAGCAAGCAAGTTATTTTTTTCAGTCAGTTCTCTTACTGGCAGTCTGCAATTTGCAGTTACAAAGAAAGAATCAATTTGTTTTATTACTTAATCTTAAAAAGTAGTCTAATAAAAATCTTAAAGTATAAATTAAACTTTTATTTAAAAAAATAGTTGTTTTTACTTTAAATCCTTAAGGTGCATATCTATTCATTAACATATCAGGAAACTGAGGGCAAAAATGGATGCAAGAAATTAATTATCACCTTTATCACCAGCCTAGCTTCAGTTCGTACTAGTCAGGATGCCATTGTTCATGTTCCCTGACCTCAAAACAATCCCTTGCTCAAAATCCCGTAGTAGTATCCGATTAAATTCATAAATAAATGGTGCCTTCCTCGCTACCCTCTCCAATGTTTTGGGTTTCCAAATGAAAGGCACAAACACAGCCTTTAGATTTTGATATGCTTTAAATAGCTCAATGGTTTGGCCATTTCCTAACCTCCACATGGCAAATCCACCTCCCTTTGATATTCCCAAGTTATTACTTAATAAATCCTATATTCTATCTTTGCTGCCCTAGACACAGTCTGGCAGCTCTCTTTGGGCTGCTCTCCCCTGGCTCCTACATGGTGGCTATGTTCTCTGTCCTGCACCTTCTCAGGCATGGCATCTCTCCTTTTGGCATGGTAGATCTCCCTCTTCCTTCCCCTTGGTCCTTCACCCAGGAATTCTAAAAGTCTCATCTTTGTCCTGTCCAGCCATTGTCTGTCAGCAACTTTATTTACCAATCAAGACCGACTGGGGGCAGGGTCTTAGTGCTGATGTGCAGATTTTCAGGCAAACAATTTTGGGGACCCAAATTAACATAATACAAGAAACATTAGGCCAAACCCACTACAAATCCTTGTGCCTTTCTGAACTCTAAATTGTTCCCCAAGATTTTCAACATCAACACAGTTAACAAAAACACTTTAACCTAATTTTATTAACAATCTACAACTATAATTTTTTTTCTGAGTATGGTGATTGAATCATAAATCTCCTCCAGCTGCAATGTTTAGAAAAGATCAGTCACTAATATTGTAAATGCCAATGACGCTGTCCAGCAAAGGGCTGGAAATCTCCTTAGAGTTTTCATACAACTCATAGATTGTGAGGGATGTGATAACCTTGGGGACAACAAGCACAGAAAAACTCCACAGTAGCATTAAGTCCTCAAGATGTGCAGTCCTCAGGGCTCTGCCTCACCAAGGCACACCCATCATAGTTGTATTCCTGGCTGGTCAAATTTCATAAGTTCTGAAGCTGTTTAGCTGTTCCTCTTGCATGGTCCCCAACATGTGTGCTTGAAAAGGTTAGCATATTTAAAAAGAGCAAAGAAAGGAAAGATTACAATTGTATATGTGAAGTGCCAATGTCTACAAAGTCTACAAAGAAAATAGGGACATAATTTCAGAAAAGTCTACAAAGAAAATAGGGACATAATTTCAGAAAAGTTAGACACAAAAGTCATCTTTGAAAGCTAATTACATTTTATTAGACACTGAAAGATGTGCACTCTTCTACATAGTGTGTTGATATGGGGACATTACAAGAAAAACAAGAATATGTTCTGTAATTTCACTTTTTAAAAAATTTCTTTATTCACTTTACATCCTGATCACTGCCCTGCTCCCAGTCATCCCCTCCCAAAATCCCTCCTCTCCTCCCCACCTCCCTTTCTCCTCTGAGAGGGTGGAGGCCCCTCTGTGTATCCCCCAACTCTGGTACATCTCCAGGGATAGGCACATCTTCCTCCACTAAGGCCAGACCCAGATTAGCTAGAAGAACATATCTCACAGACAAGTAATTGCTTTTGGGATGGCCTCTGCTCCAATTGTTCTGGACCCACATGAAGACCAAGCTGCACATCTGCTACATATTTGTGGGGGACTTGGCCCTAGATCTATCCCATGTATGCTCTTTGGTTGGAGGTTTAGTCTCTGAGAGCCCCAAGGTTCCAGGTTAGTTGACTCTGTTGGTATTTCTGTGGAGTTGCTATCTCCTTCATGGCCCTCAATCCTTCTTCCAACTCTTCCATAAGAGTCCTCAAGCTCCATCCACTGTTTGACTTTGGATCTTTGCATCTGTTTGAGTCAGCTGCTGGACTGAGCCTCTCAAAGTACAACTTTACTAGACTCCTATCTGCAAGCATAACAGAGTATAGTGTCAGGGATTGGTGCTCGTAAATGGGATGGGTCTCAAATTGAGCTGGTTATGGGTTGGCCATTTCCTCAGTCTCTGTTCCATCCCCCATCCCTGAAATTTTATAGTTAGGATAAATTTTGGGTTGAAAGTTTTGTGGGTGGATTGGTATCCCTATCACTCCACTGGGGTTTCTGTATGGTTATAGGAGGTGGTCTCTTCAGGTTCCACATCCTTAATATTATGAGTCACAGTTAAGGTTACCCTCATTGATTTTTGGACACCTTCCCTATCCCAGATCTCTGGCACCTCTTTGAGATGCTTCCCACCTCCCCATACCTCCCAGCTGCAGAGTTCCATTCATTCTCATGGCCATCTGGCCATCTCTCCTGTCCATCCCCACACCTGATCCTGAACTCTTCCCCAAGTCCTCTCCTCATGCGCTCTCCTACCCAGATCCCTCCCTCTGTCTCTCTCCAATGACTATTTTATTTCCCCTTCTAAATGAGATTCAAATGTGCTCACTGGGGCCTTCCATCTCATGTAGCTTCTTTGGGTCTGTGGAGTGTGGCATGGGTATCCTGTATTTTATGACTAACATCTGTTTATAAATGAATACATACCATGCATATTCTTTTGGGTCTGGGTTACCTCTCTCAGGATAATATTCTCAAAGTCCATCCATTTGCCTACAAAATTCATGATATTTTTGTTTTTAATAGCTGAATAGTGTGGTTTCACTCTTAATTAGAAGGGTTCAGCACTGGACCATCTACATTACAGAATGGTCTTTGTTGAAATGGATAAAATCAACTAAAGCAAACCATGGCGGTGCTAAATGCACATTCCTATCTCAAGAACCACAAAAAAAAAAAAGAGGCAGAAAGGTTGCAAAAGCTACTGAGGAAGGAGGAGCCATAAGAAAAGAGAAAACAGGGATTCATAGGCATAAAAGGACTGATGCACATATGACTTCAGAGAGACTGTGGAGCACACACAGGACCTGCACAGATCTAAGACAGATGGGGTGTAGGCAGCCGCTTGGATGATCTTAAGCGGCCACTTAGATGATCGTATCCAAGATGGCGGCCGCAGCGGCAATAGACGATTCTACTGCGCATGCGCCCCTCCCAAGCAGGTGTATACTGCGCATGCGCCCCTCCCGAGCAGGTGTATACTGCGCATGCGGCCCTCCTGAGCAGGTGTATGCTAATGAGGGTTTGCCAGGGAACCAATCCAGGAGGACTTGGCAGCTAAGCTCGTGTATATAAGGGGCTGTCTCCAGACAGTCGGAGCCACTCCACAGAAGCAAGCAGACCTGCAGCACCTAGGAAGAAGAAGAAGAAGAAGAAGAAGAAGAAGAAGAAGAAGAAGAAGAAGAAGAAGAAGAAACAGCAGCAACATCAAGAAGAGCCAAGAAGAGCTGTGACATCTAGAAGAGCTGTGACACTTAAGAACATTGGAGAGCTGTAATACCTAGGTACCTTAAAGAGCTGTAACACCTGGGTACCTAGGAGAGCTGTAACACAAAAGAAAATTTCCTGAGTAAACCATGAGAGAAGAAGTCTCTGTGTTCGGTCGTCCGGCCAGCAAGGCGCCGTACAAGTGGTGGCCTGTACGGGGACTTCGTGTCAAAGTAACCCGTAGGAGACTCCAGAACTCTCGATGGAACAGGGCGATCGTAAAGTGCTCAGTAAGTTGAGCCTCAAAGTAAAGCTCCCAGTTAGGGACCAGTCTGCCTTCAGAGCAGGAAAGTACTCGGTAGTTGAGCCTCAAAGTAAAGCTCCCAGTTAGGGACAAGACTGCCTTCAGAGCAGGAAAGTGCTCGGTAGTTGAGCCTCAAAGTAAAGCTCCCAGTTAGGGACAAGTCTGCCTTCAGAGCAGGAAAGTGCTGGGTAGTTGAGCCTCAAAGTTAAAGTTCCCGGTTAGGGACAAGTCTGCCTTTAGAGCAGGAAAAGTGCTCAGTAGTTGAGCCTAAAGGGGAACGCTGAGGAGAGCCGAGCTGAGCAGCCTTGTAAGCTTGTTGCTATTGTAACTTCCGCACCTGGGCCAGGAGTTGGAGCTTAAGTAACTGGCTCCAGAGAGCGGCAGAAGGCATAAGATTAGAGCAGGAGGGAGAAGGAAAAGTAACAAAAGTAAACATGGGCACTTTGTATTCAATTTTTCTGGCTCTCCTAGAGCTGTAAATGTTAAACTCAATTTTTCTGACTCTTTACGAGCTGTTAAAACCTGTGTGGAAGCTCTTTAGGAGCTATTTGGAAGATCAGCATTGTTTTAAGGCCGTAGAACAGCTGCCTTCAGCAAGCAGCCCTATGCGGGGGTGGGAGAATTCAGCTTGGGAGATACTAGCTACCTGTTTCTGGTTGATGTTAACCCTGGCAGTAGCTTGGTATTCCTGGGAAGCCCAAGACCTTAAGAAAGCAGTGGCAGAAGATGGTTCTCATTCACCCTGGGTAGAGACCATACTTGAGGGCTTTGCCCACCAGGCTCTCACCTTCGGAGATTGGAGGGAGGTGGTCAAGGCTGTGTTCCCTTCACCCATGTTCCTTAAATGGATGGCCTTTTACCAGGAGAAGTGTAGAGTGCAGAGAGAAAAGAACCAACATTATATCTTTAAGGGAAGAAATGTTTCAATTCGATTGTTTAGCACAAATCCTTAGTCTATAGTTGGATCTGCTAATTCTAAGGTGTCTGAGATAGAGGGGTCAGTCCAATTTAAAGAGAGCTGCCTAGAAGATCAGAAGTGTTGTAAGACAGTTGAAGAAGGACAGACAGCTCTGAAACAGCTAAAAGAAGAGTGGTCAGTGAGATCAAGAAAGGAAAACTCAGGCACAAATTGGTATGATACAGATAAGGAATTACAAGATCTAATTGAGAAGATAGAGAAAAGCTCCCTTAGGAAGAAGTGGAAGAAAAGGGGGGCAGAGACTGAAAAGGGCCCCCCAGACTATGTGCTGTCAGTGCCTCCCTATAATCCAATCAACAGTGGGGGTCCAGGACTCTCCTTTTACCCAGAGGTTTGGCGAGTGGTGAGGTCAGAGCTCCAGCTCTCCTGCCCAGTTTTTCAAGATGCTCAATCCTTCTTTAGAGAGCATCCTGTGATCTTTACAAAGATTACGTCAGCAGCCCTTATAGTTGGGGCTCCAAATGTGTTTACTGATGGTTCTAAAACAAGC
>NW_022196893.1:35212946-35213455 GCF_008632895.1 Mastomys coucha
ATTAGATAATGGATCTGCCTATACAGCTCAAACCTTTATGTCATTTTGTAAACAGATGGAAGTTCATGCTTCCCATGGACTGCCATATAATCCTCAAGGGCAGGGCATCATGGAGCATGCGCATCACACTCTTAAAGAACTTTTACAAAAACAAAAAGGGGGAATTGGCCAAGGCCATACCCCAAAAGAAATATTTTTAAATTTGGATGTAAATGGCCTTTCTGCTGCGGATCATCATCAGTGCAGCAGAGGTTCCTTGAAGAGATTTATGAAGTGGAAAGATATTCTGACAGGTTCATGGCATGGCCAGGATCCGGTATTGACGTGGGCGAGAGGCTCTGTTTGTGTGTTTCCACAGGACTGCCGAGATCCCATTTGGGTCTCTGAGCGATTGACAAGGAAGCGTGCCACACAGAATGGAGAGATCGTGCCCGAGAGCCCTGTGCATTCTTCTTCTGTTCCTGGTGAAGAGCCAAGCAGAGCAAAGATGGAGGATTCTGTCGGTATTT
>NW_022196893.1:35214024-35220015 GCF_008632895.1 Mastomys coucha
CGCCCCCTGATCTATTGTGAGCAGCCTTCAAATAAAATAAAATAAAAAAGGGGGAGATGTAGGCAGCTGCTTGGATAATCTTAAGCGGCCGCTTAGATGATCGTATCCAAGATGGCGGCCACAGCAGCAATAGACGATTCTACTGCGCATGCGCCCCTCCTGAGTGGGTGTATACTGCGCATGCGCCCCTCCCGAGCAGGTGTATGCTAATGAGGGTTTGCCAGGGAACCAATCCAGGAGGACTTGGCAGCTCAAACTCATGTATATAAGGGGCTGTCTCCAGACAGTCGGGGCCACTCCACAGAAGCAAGCAGATCTGCAGCACCTAGGAAGAAGAAGAAGAAGAAGAAGAAGAAGAAGAAGAAGAAGAAGAAGAAGAAGAAGAAGAAGAAGAAGAAGAAGCAAGAAGAGCCAAGAAGAGCCGTGACATCTAGAAGAGCTGTGACACTTAAGAACCTAGGAGAGCTGTAATACCTAGGTACCTTAAAGAGCTGTAACACAAAAGAAAATTTCCTGAGTAAACCGTCGAGAGAAGAAGTCTAAGTGTGTTCGTCGTTATTGCTGCCATCCGGGCAGTGAGGCGCCATACAATGGGGTCCCCCCACTGCAAACTGAAGTGGACATAAATTCCCATACCTAACCCAGAAGCTATCTCTAATAACCACTCACAAAGTAAAAATTAGTTTTCCCCAGTATAGGTAGCCAACACAATTGAACTCGGTTGTATTTGGGGGACTTTTTCTTTTGTCTTATAATAATGCTTTGTTTGATCTTTTTAAAAACAAACAAACAAACAAACACATCTTATAGGTCTTTTGCTTGTATATTACGATTTTCAATTTTGTGTTTTTATGGGGTGCCTATGCATAAATATGTATGTCTCTGTGTCTTGTCCAGTTTTCTTTTGGCTCTTTTCTTCTGTTTGTTTTCTCCAATTATGGTTTGTTTGTTTTACTTTATCTTATTTTGTCTTTTCTTTTTCAGATGAAAGAGTGTTGTGTGGGTGGCTAGAGTGGTGAGGAAGATCTGGGAGGAGCTAGGGGAGGGGAAACTGTAATTAGAATATATTATATGAATAAAAACTAAAGAAAAAAAGTTATCTTAGTGTCTTAGTTAGGGTTTTACTGCTGTGAACAGTCACCATTACCAAACCAAGTCTTATAAAGAACAACATGTACTTGGAGCTGGCTTCCAGGTTCAAAGAATCAGTCCATTGTCATCAAGGTAGAAACATGGTGACATCCAGGCAGGCATGGAACAGGCAGAGCTAAGAGTTCTAACATCTTCATGTGAAGGCTGCTAGAAGAATATTGGCTTCCAGGCAGCTAGGATGAGGGTGCTAAGGCCCACACCCACAGTGACACACCTACCCTAACAGGGCCACACCTATTCCAACAGGGCCACACCTTCTAATAGTGCCACTCCCTGGGCTGAACATTGTAACCCCCATGCCTGAGGACTGATTCTTCAGATACCACCTGCCTCAGATAACCACACTTCTCTGCCCACCTCCTGCTAATTGCCACGCTTCTCTCCAAGTTCCAGTTACGCCGGAAGTCCCACCTCCAGAGACTGAAAAAGTTGCTGATTGGGCCAGATTGCTGACAAACTTATGGGAGGGGTTTTGACTTATTTATTCTACCTGTTGGCTTGTAACAAGGGGAATTGAATGAAAGATGGCTGATTGAAACACATCCGTGTTTGGCTAATTTTTTATGAACCTTCCACCTAACCCTAACCCTAACCCTAACCCTAACCCTAACCCTAACCTAACCCTAACCCTAACCTTCCACGTGGTTCAGGTAACGCAAAATGGCTTTCCAGGTCCTTGTCCCCATTCCAGAAAACCCATTCATACTTGTGGCTGCTGGACAGCTACAGAACATAGACAAACCATAATAACACTTAGTAAAAATTATTTAATATATAAAAAGATAAAATGTTTTAATAAAAAGGATTTACATGTAAAGATATATGTGTGTATATATATATATGAATACTAGAATGCTCTTACAAGTTCTGAAGTTTTTAGTAACTTGTTTAATGTATATAGAGGGTAATATATATGATAGTAGAGTATCTAAAGTCTAAGATCAACAATTACAAAAACCTAGCTTTAATGTATGTTGGATCAAAGTTTATTTTAAAACAGTTGGCTCTCATAATATTACATAATAATTAAAAATATTCTGATATTCTGGGGTCTTCTCCTGTGTTGCCCAGTTTTGCTTTCTTTAATTGTACTAGAATTGCATCAGTTGTTCCTACTTATCACTGGTAAAAAATATGGATGTGTTCCTTTCCTCCAAATATAAGTGCTATAGTTTTGGGATCCAGGAGAAGTCAGATGTACTGTTTTTCAAACATAATCAACTCATTTATTATTTGAGTTTTCTACTTTCAAATCGCCAACAGCACCCTGTTGAATGAATGTTTTAGAGTTTACAATGAAAATTCAGGGCTGGCGAGATGGCTCAGCAGTTAAGAGCACTGACTGCTCTTCCTGAGGTCCTGAGTTCAAATCCCAGCAACCACATGGTGGCTCACAACCATCCATAATGAGATCTGATGCCCTCTTCTGGTATGTCTGAAGACAGCTACAGTGTACTCACATATAATAAATAAATCTTAAAAAAAAAAAAAAAGAGAAAGAAAGAAAATTCAACACCCTGGTTCCAGAACAGAACTCCTCCTAGATAGTATGCTCTGTGTTTTAAAGAACTTTGTGCTTCTCAAAGGATACCCTGAGGTGCTGGTGGACTGGTCCTGGAGGTGTCCATATGGTCTAGATGAAAGATAATTTCTTAGGATATCGCTATTAGCCATGCCCTGTTTGTTATATCCAAAAGGGAAGATTCAACCAGACCTTGGCTGTTAGCTACTGCCCTGGGCAATGCGATTATCTATGGGACTTCTGTAGAAAATGAACAACTATTGTGTAGACACCTCTTTATGTTTTACTCATTGCTTGTGTTACTGACTGGAGTTCCTCTACTCAAAAGCGTGGAGAACATTTCAAAATTACTTGAACCAATTGTATCCCCTTTATGTCAGGAGCCATCTAGGGTAAGGTAAGGCTAGTGGGTGGCCTTCCTAGAGGTGGTCCACCATTTTTTGCATGGTCTGTGATGGGTGAGTTCAATGAGACACTTCCAAAGACACTTCATCTAAGGATTGCTTCTTGCAGCCTATATGCCTTTCTTGTCATTATTAAATTAATATAATAATCCCTGGACATTAGCCCACCCTATTGATCAGATTCCCTGAAGATCATCATAAAGATGAACTTTCAAGAATTAATGCTGTTTAGATGAATTAATGATTCTATAGAATTCCTGATTTGATTCCAATAATTTTAGGAAGAAAGTTTTTAGAGATTATTTTAATTGCTTTGCTAGAATGATGTAACAAAGTTAAAAATCAAGAATAGATTGTGCCCATTCCTCATAATAGTAAGTAAAGGCTGCATAATAAGAAATACAGCTGGGCGGTGGTGGCGCACACCTTTAATCCCAGCACTTGGGAGGCAGAGGCAGGTGGATTTCTGAGTTCGATGCCAGCCTGGTCTACAGAGTGAGGTCCAGGACAGCCTGGGCTATACAGAGGAATCCTGTCTCAAAAAAACCAAAAGCCAAAAAACAAAAACAAAAGAAATACAATGAGCTTTTATAATTACACTAAAAAGAGAAATAGGCTTGGGACAAATTTGTGTTCCAGGAAAAGCATTTAGGTCCAAAGATAAAGCCACAAGTGTACACTATGATAAGGCAAGGGCATGTAAAAACTGTTGCTTTGAACTTATAATGAACATTTAGACTGAAACACTGCTTTGAACTTAATATCAACATCCTTCTCTAACTCCCACTTTAGGTAACATTTTATCTCTGAGGTAATTTTCTAAAGAACTTTTTTGTCTAAGAAGGTATAAAAAAGCCAGAGAAAAGAAACAAAGTTGTCAATTGGGTTTGACTTAGGGGGCTCTACCCTATCCATCCATCCATCCATCCATCCATCCATCCATCCATCCAAATGTATATGTCTGCTTATATATGTACATATGTAAGTATATGTGGAGAGCGGTAGAGCTGGAGAGGCATTCGCCTTGACAAGATGGTGCCTACATCCGCTGTCGACTCCTGGTAAACAATTGTTTGTGCATGTGCGTAGAGTGAAAAGGCGCCAAATCACGGCCCATCCTGGGACGTCACATGGGGTGATGAGCAAACAGCCAATCATGGGCGGACACGCCACACTGTGGTGTATATAAGCAGTGCCGATTATTGGCTCGGTCCCTTCTTCCTCTTCATGATGTAATAAATGCTTGCTGCAGAAGGATCCTAGTGTCTGCGTGTCTTCTTGCTGGTGAGACGACTGCGCAGGCTACAACTGGTACCGAAGCCCGGGACGCCGGGGGAGCCTTACAACCGCTGGTGCCGAGGAGACCCTCCGTTCACAGAGAGGATTCAGAACTGCAGGACAAGGTAAGCTCTGAGAGGCATGCTGTTTGGTTTTAATTCCTCCGACCCTTCCTCAAGGTTAGAGAGCATGGCTGAAGCCGCGGTAATTGTGCTAGTGGTGCTTGCTACGATGTCCATTTGGCATTTGATACATTCTTGCCTGGAGGATGAGAAATGCCACGCCTCTGTAGCGTCGGGACAGGGGGCACTTAAGAAGTTACAAGATAGCATGTCAGAAACAGAGCGTAATGAGAGAGTGGGGACTAGCCAGGATAAAAGGGAGAGAAAAAAGGGTATACCCAAGAACACAGACCCTTCCGCTCGACCTGCGGAAGCGAAAGATAAGGGAAAGAACACCCTGGGAGAGAAAACTAGAGAAAGGGATGGAGCTTCGAGACGGAAGCCCCTCTACACAGTTAAGAAATTGGAGGCCCTCGAGATTGATAGCTCTGAGGAATTGAGCCCCTTTGAGGTGGAGGACTTGGAGGAAGAAGCGGCTCGCTATGAGGAAGAGAGGTATCATCTGGATGAGCATTTGCTGCCTCTCCAGAATCGAAAGCGAAAGGGAGCGAGAGATCAGAGCCATGGAACGCTTTATGCTGTCCCGCCTGCTCTTCCAAGTGCACCCCTGCTATACACTGATAGACACTGTTCAGATTCCTTTTTATCTAAAAGAGACAAGAGTAAACTCTTGCGTGCCTTTCCAGTGTTTGGGAGTGCTGGTGGTGGCCGTGTCTGTGCTCCAGTAGAGTGCACCCCTATCGGGGAGCTTGCTAAGTCAGTCGGCAGGTGTGGGCCTGGTGCCAATTTTGCCATTGTGCAACTTGAAAGACTTGCAGATTACACTGGGGAACTACAGGTTCTCTGTTGCGGGCGTCTTCTCCATCTCCCCGGGGGATAGGATTACTCAGTTAATAGTCCTCCCCAGCTTACATGATTGTTTCCCCTCTACGGGACTGCCACGGGGCACCAACGGGCTTGGCTCATCTGGGACAGACTTTGATCATCTGGTGGTTGACCATAAGACCAGGCCCACGTTACAGTTGTCTATAGAGGGAAAGAATTTTACCGGTATATTAGACACAGGAGCTGACAAAAGCATTATTTCTTCCAACTGGTGGCCTAAGGCATGGCCTGTAACCGAATCTTCCCACTCTTTTCAGGGATTGGGATATGAGGCCAGCCATGCAGTCAGCTCACGCACCCTGGCATGGTGTGCGCCAGAGGGCCAGACAGGAAACTTTGCACCTTATGTGCTCCCTCTTCAAGTTATCATAGAGCGAGCCCACCGTACGCTCAAGTCATATTGAACAAAACAAAAAGGGGGTATTGAGGAGGCTTTGCCCTCGGTGCCAAGAGTAACCATCTCTATAGTACTCTTTACTCTTAATTTTTTAAATTTGGATAATGATGGGCATACGGCTGCCGATCATCATTGCTCGGAACCTGACAGGCCAAAGGAGACGGCAAAATTGAAGGATGTTTTGACCGGTCAATAAAAAGGCCTGGATCCTATTTTAATAAATAACCCTAG
>NW_022196894.1:0-10145 GCF_008632895.1 Mastomys coucha
AGTATTGCTAAGTTATTTCAAGTCCTCTACTCTCCACTAGTTTAAGACAAGCATGCTGGAGCAGGTCATGTCCCAGTTTTATCTGGACGTGGAGGGGTGCCATGGTCACTCCTCAATGGACTTCACATATTTCTCATATGCTTCATCACTCACTAATTCATCCAGCCCTGAAGGGCCACTCAGTGTCATCTTGATCAGCCAACCATCTTTGTAACAGGATTTGTTTACGAGCCCTGGGTTTTCTGCAAGTGCTTCATTGACTTCAGTTACCTCTCCTGACAGAGGAGAGTAGAGTTCACTGGCAGCCTTCACGCTCTCCAAAGCGCCAAACTCCTCTTGCTTTTTCAATTTTGTCCCAACTTCAGGCAGACTACAGTAAACAACATCTCCCAAAGCTTCCTGTGCAAAATTGCTGATTCCCACCGTTCCAATACCTTCCTCTGTTGTTATCCATTCATGTTTCTCTGTGAATTTACGCACTGACAGCAAAGCAGATCCGGTGTGCAGTGAGCGGACGGAGGCGGTGCTCGGCGCCCAGGGCCCCGGCGGGCAGAAGGCCAAGGCGGTGCGCAGGCTGCAGGCCACAGACCGCATGCTCCTCGCCACTTGCAGCGACATGATCCGAGGTCAGGAGGGTAACTGCGCTTTGCCTCCGCCACCGGGCCGGTGGGGACAGGGTGGGCCGGAGGCAACACCTTATTTCTTGAGACAAGATATCTCTCTGAACTGTTACTGACTAGAGTAGCCTGCCTAGACAATGGCTTCTTCCTGGGATCCTCCTGCCACTGTCATAGCAGCTGACTTTTATCTAGGTGCTGGGAACATCAACTCAGTTCTTCATTCTTTTGTTTGTTTGTTTTTCGAGACAGGGTTTCTCTGAGTAGCCCTGGCTGGGCTGGAACTCACTCTGTAGACCAGGTTGGCCTTGAACTCAGTAATCTGCCTGCTTCTGCCTCCCAAGTGCTGGGATTAAAGGTGTACGCCACCACTGCCCAGCTTCAGTTCCTCATTCTTGTAAAGCTTATACTTTACTGACTGAGCCATCTCCTTTTAACGGTGCAGTCTTGGTGCCATTAAAGACTGGATTGTATTTTTACAGTGCTATTTTGTATGATAAGATCCATACTAGTTGGTAATAATTGATGAACTTACCAGAACCCACCAGGCTAATTGTGCAAAGAAACAAGGAGTGCAGATGGTCAGCTCTTCTAGACGCGAACATGTTTACCTCTCTATTCCAGTCAAGCTGAATTCTATCAAGGTTTCTTATTGCCTAATTCAGACTATATTTGCTAATAAATAAACTGCCCCAAAAGGGGATTGTATTATTCTAGCATGTTGTACTGCTTCTAAAAAGTCTTTTACTTTATTTGTGCGCACACACACACACACACACACACACACACACACACGCCTGCAACAAATGCTTACAGATGCCTTCATAGGCTGTAAGAGAGCACTGACCCCCTGAAGCTGAGGGCACAGGCCATTCACTCCTTGTGAGGAGGTACTGGGGACAGATCTGGAGTCCTCGGCAAAAGCAGCCCAAGCTATTACTTTTTATTAATACATGATTTTTTTCTTTTAGAAAAGGAGATTTAAAAAATTAATTCATCAATGATATGTAAATTAGTATACTTTTACATAAATACAGTGCTTCAAAATACTACAAAGATCTAATAGAATTACTGCCATGGGCCGGCCAGTCTGGGCCTCCCTCAACCCGTGGGGGAACAGGGTCCTAGTCAGGTAGACAAGGTGTTGGCAAAGAAATGACAAACAGAAACAGACACAAGGGAGTGCTGTAACTGAATGCAATTTGTACAAAATAGAAATCAGGCTTATATAGTATATAGAAAACAGGGCAAACTACAAAATTCACATAGGCAGGAGATGGCTACATCAAGGTCAGTAAAATCAAACAGCCAGGTGCAAGGCAGAGGAGCAGTGCTGTCTTTCTTCTTGGGCTAGGTTGTCCTGGCAGCGCCAAGATAAACTCTCAGGGTCTGTCTGAGGCAAGTAGCTGAAGGTCATATTCTAGCATTCCTTGGCTGTAACATAAATAATTAGTGATGGGAGCCCTACAACTTCTAGCTTCTCACTGGCAGTAAAATAGCTTTTCTTTCTTGTGTGAGACTGCTCTGATAAAAAATGCCTAACTGCTCTCTCTTAACTCTTGAGACACCATGTCTGGTAAGACAGCTTCTTAGTAAAAATTCCCAGCTAATTACAGCTAGGAAACCTATTAGGATTATTGAAACACTGTGAAGGCCAGGAAATAATGTTCAATCTCAGTGTTAGCTATAACAAAATATTTCTTAGGGCCCCTTTATGCCTCAATAAAGAAAGCACGCAGATCTCTCCACAGACTTAGCAGAGATCAATCTGGAACATGTCTGAGTTAGGAGATGCCCACAACTGACTGAAATCCCCAGGAGACAAACTCCCTTTGGAGTCATAATGCCTCTTGTCTATGATCAGGCTTTAACCCGATACTGTAGACCTACTGGGGTAGACAAGTGTGTGCAGCAAATTACAAAGACAAATTTCAAATAATAATATTGAAGATAATTAACATTGCATATCTGTAATAATTTATACGTAAAAGTTCAGAAACTTTTAAAAATATTCAACATGGATAAACACAATGGAATTTTTCAAATCACACATTTGAAACTGCTTTAAAATCACATATTTGAAACGGATTAGACTTACGTTGCTATGTCCATTATGCCTGAATCAAATAGTAAAGTAACATAAATATTAATTTTACTATAAAATAAAAAATTATAGCGTAGGTAAATTTTTTATTAGATATTTTTAAATTTACATTTCAAATGTTATCCCCTTTCCTGGTTTCCTCTCTGAAAATCCCCTATCTCATCACCGCTCCCCCTGCTCACCAACCCACCCACTCCCACTTTCTGGCCCTGGTATTTCCCTACAGTGGGGCATAGAACCCTCACAGGAACAAGGGCCTCTCTTCCCATTGGTGACCAACAAGGCCATCCTCTGCTACATATGTGGCTGGAGCCATGGGTCCCATCCCACCATGTGTACTCTTTGGTTGGTGGTTTAGTCTCTGGGAGCTCTGGGAGTACTGTTGGTTCATGTTGTTGTTCCTCCTATGGGGCTGCAAACACTTCAGCTCCTTGGGTCCTTTCTCTAGCTCCTCCATTGGGGAGCCTGTGCTCAGTCCAATGGTTGGCTGAGAGAATCCACCTCTGTATTTGTCAGGCACTGGCAGGGCCTCTCAGGAGACAGCTATATCAGGCTCCTGTTAGCAAGTACTTGTTGGCATCCATAATAGTTTCTGGATTTGGTGACTGTATATGGGATGGATCCCCAGGTGGG
Source organism: Mastomys coucha (assembly GCF_008632895.1). Lineage (NCBI taxonomy): Eukaryota > Metazoa > Chordata > Mammalia > Rodentia > Muridae > Mastomys > Mastomys coucha. The sequence goes on from NW_022196894.1 coordinate 3,355, forward strand.
ACAGTCTCTGGATGGCCTTTCCTTCAGTCTCTGCTTCACACTTTGTCTTTGTATCTCCTCCCATGGGAATTTCTTCCCCCTTCTAAGAAGGACCCTAGTGTCCACATTTTGGTCTTCCTTCTTATTGAGCTTAATGTGTCCTGTGAATTGTATCTTGGGTTTTCTGAGCTTCTGGGCTAATATCCACTTATCAGTGAATGCATACCATGTGTGTTCTTTTGTGATTGGGTTATCTCACTCAGGATGATATTCTCTAGTTCCATCCATTTACCTAAGAATTTCACGAATTCATTGTTTTTAATAGCTAAGTAGTATTTCATTGTGTAAATGTACCACTTTTTCTGTATCCATTCCTTTGTTGAGGGACATCTGGGTTGTTTCCAGCTTCTGGCTATTATAAATAAGGCTGCTATGAACATAGTGGAGCGTATGTCCTTATTACATGTTGGAGCATCTTCTGGGTATATGCCCAGGAGTGGTATTGCTGTATCCTCAGGTAGTACTATGACCAATTTTCTGAGGAACTGCCAAACTGATTTCCAGAGTGGTTGTACCATTTTGCATTCACACCAGCAATGAAGGAGTGTTCCTCTTTCTCCAAATCTTCACCACCATCTGCTGTCACCTATGTTTTTGATCTTAGTCATTCTGATTGATGTGAGGTGGAATCCTAGGGTCATTTTGATTTGCATTTCCCAGATGACTAAGGATATTGAACATTTCTTTAGGTGCTTCTCAGCCATTTGGTATTCCTCAGTTGAGAATCCTTTGTTTAGCTCTGTACCCCATTTTTAATAGGGTTATTTGGTTCTCTGGAGTCTAACTTCTTGAGTTCTTTGTATATATTGGATATTAGCCCTCAGTCGGATGTAAAATTGATAAAGATCTTTTCACAGTCTGTTGGTTGCCATTTTCTCCTATTGACAGTGTCCTTTGCCTACAGAAGCTTTGCAGTTTTATGAGGTCTCACTTGCCGATTCTTGATCTTAGAGCAAAAGCCATTGGTGTTCTGTTCAGGAAGTTTTCCCTTGTGCCTATGTGTTCCAGATTTCCCCCACTTTCTATTCTATTAGATTCAGTGTATCTGGTTTTATGTGGAGGTGCTTGATCCACTTGGACTTGAGCTTTGTACGGGGAGATTAGAATGGTTCCAGTTACATTCTTCAACATCCTGACCACCAGTTGAACCAGCACTAGTTGTTGAAAATGCTGTCTTTTTTCCACTGGACTGTTCTAGCTCCAGGAAGATAAGGCTCAACAGAGTCTTACATATGCAAATTAAAAGCTTGATTTTAGCACTTCAAAAACAGTGACTACAACATGTAGTTTGGTTATTTGTGCTGAAATAGAGGGAAACTCATGAAAATAAGCATGTAATCTAAACACATGTACTTTTGTCAATAGAAGGGCTGTAGATGTATTCTTTATGGGATGCATACATACATTTACAGGAAATATATTATCAATTTGCCTAAAAAGTTTGCTATGTAATAGGCCAAATATCAATCAATATTCTGCAATAACCAATTTAATTGCTGTTTGAAACAAGGAATAGATGTCTCATCAAGTTTTTAAGACATACTTTCCAAAATACTTTCATGATTCTATTCTACAATTCTTTATTAACACCACAACAGCTTCATAACAGGATGTTAAAACTTTACTTGGAGATGAAGAAAGATGAATCTATATTAATGCTCTCTTTTGCCAAATAATTGCTGTGGGCACATTGAGTAACAATAACTAACATTTGATTATAATTGATTACAGAAGCTTCCTCTACTTTGCAAAAGCTTTTTGTCTCTTACCATTTAATTTGCACTCCCCATGACAATGTCTAACAAAGGCTTAAGTCCTCTTGTGGTGAGCTTAAGGTGAAGTCTTAGCCAAAAGACATCTCTTAGAAACTTTTGAAAATAATTTGAGGGAGCCACAGGCCACAGAAGCTGCAGAGCAGCTGGGACAGGGTCCTTTCTTCCTCCATCTATAGCTAGGAGGTGTGCCCGTTCTACAGTCCTCTGTGCACCTTTCCTGCCAGGGGACAGCAGATCTCCACAGAGTGCTCTGACCCTGGGACTCAGGGGAGATCACTATTTTCTCTCCTGTGACTTTCTAAGGGAGGACCAGCCAGGAGGCACAGGCAGCAGAAGTTACATAGCAACTGGGATAGGGTCCTTCCTATCCATCTGCACCCAGAAGGGATGGCTGATCCATAGCTCTCTGCTCAAGGGTCTTACCAGGGGAGAGCTGATCTCTTAGGAGTGCTGACACAGACTTACAGATCCCATAGGAGGAACAAGCTCCAGCCAGAGAGAGCAAGAACATCTAACACCAAAGATTTAACAGATGGCGAAAGGCAAATACAAGAATCTTATCACAGAAACCAAGACTACTTGGCATCATCAGAACCCACAACTCTCACCACAGCAAGTCCTGGATACCCCAATACACCGGAAAAGCAAGATTTGGATCTAAAATCATATCCCATGATGATGATAGAGGAATTTAAGAAAGACATAAATAACTCCCTTAAAGAAATATAGGAGAACACAGGTAGACAGGTATAAGCCCTTAAAGAGGAAACAAAAAAAATCCCTTAATGAATTACAGGAGAACACAAATAAACAAGTAGAAGACCTTAAAGAGGAAACACAAAAATCTCTTAAAGAATTACAGGAAAGCACAACCAAACAGGTGAAAGAATTGAACAAAACCACCCAGAATCTAAAAATGGAAGTAGAAACAACTAAGAATTCACAAAGAGAGACAACTCTGGAGATAGAAAACCTAGGAAAAAAGTCAGGAGCCATAGATGCAAGTATCACCAACAGAATACAAGAGACAGAAGAGAGAATCTCAGGGACAGAAGATACCATAGAAAACATTGACATGACAGTCAAAGAAAATGCAAAATGCAAAAAGATCCTAACATCTAGGAAATCCAGGAAACAATGAGAAGACCAAACCTAAGGATAATAGGTATAGAAAAGAGTGAAGACTTCCAACTGCAAAGGCCAGTAAATATCTTCAACAAAATTATAGAAGAAAACTTCACTAACAAACACACACACACACACACACACACACACACACACACACACACACACACAAATGCCCATGAACAGAAAAGAAGCCTACAGAACTCCAAATAGTTTGGAACAGAAAAGAAATTCCTCCTGTCACATAATAATCAAAATACCAAATGCACAAAGCAAGGAAAGAATATTAAAAGCAGTGAGGGAGAAAGGTCAAGTAACATATAAAGCAGACCTATCAGAATTGTACCAGACTTTTTGCCAGAGACTATGAAAGTTAGAAGATCCTGGGCTGATGTCATACAGACCCCAAGAGAACATAAATGCCAGCCCAGGCTACTATACCCAGCAAAACTCTCAATTACCATCGATGGAGAAACCAAGACATTCCTTGACAAAACCAAATTTATATACTATCTTTCCACAAATCCAGCCCTTCAAAGAATAATAAATGGAAAATGCCAACACAAAGAGGGAAACTACACCCTAGAAAAAGCAAAAAAGTAATCTTCCAACAAAACTAAAAGAAGACAGCCACATGAACAGAATTCCAACTCTAAATATAAAAATAACAGGAAGCAACAATTACTTTTCCTTAATATCTATTAATATCAGTGGACTCAATTCTCCAATAAAAAGGCATAGACTATAAGACTGGGTACATAAAGAGGACCCAACATTTTGTTGCATACAGGAAATGCACCTCAGTGACAAAGACAGATTCTACCTTAGAATGAAAGGCTGGAAAACAATTTTCTAAGCAAATGGTCCCAAGAAACAAGCTGGAGTAGCCATTCTAATATTGAATAAAATCAACGTTCAAAACCTAAAGTGATCAAAAAAGATAAGGGGGCACTTCATACTCATCAAAGGTAAGATCTAACAAGATGAACTCTCAATTCTGAATCTCTACACTCCAAATGCAAGGGCATCTACATTCATAAAAGAAACTTTACTAACGCACAAAGCACACATTGCACCTCACACAATAATAGTGGAAGACTTCAACATCCTACTCTCTGCAATGGATAGATCATTGAAACAGAAACTAAACAAAGACACAGTGAAACTAACAGAAGTTATGAAACAAATGGATTTAACAGATACCTATAGAACATTTTATCCTAAAACAAAGCAATATACCTTCTTCTCAGCAACTTATGGTACCTTCTCCAAAACTGATCATATAATTGGTCACAAAACAGGCCTCAACAGATACAAGAAGATTGAAATAATTCCTTGCATTCTATTAGACTAAGGCTGACCCTCAATAACAACATAAACAATAGAAAGCCCACATACACATGGAAGCTTAACAACACTCTACTCAATAACTTGATCAAGAAGAAAGAAAGAAATTAAAGACTTTCTAAAGTTTAATGAAAATGAAGCCACAACATACCCAATCTTATGGGACACAATGAAAGCAATCATAAGAGGAAAACTCATACCTCTGAGTGCCTCCAAAAAGAAACTGGAGAGAGCATAAACCAGCAATTTGACAGTACATCTGAAAGCTCTAGAACAAAAAGAAGCAAATTCATCCAAGAGGAGTTGAAGGCATGAAATAAACTCAGGGCTGAAATCAACCCAGTAGAAACAAAAAGAACTATACAAAGAATCAACCAAACTAGGAGCTGGTTCTTTGAGAAAATCAACAAAATAGATAAACCCTTAGCCAGACTAACTAGAGGGCATAGAGATAGTGTCCTAATTAACAAGATCAGAAATGAAAAGGGAGACATAACAACAGAAACTGAGGAAATCCAAAAAATCATGAGATACTACTACTAAAGCCTATACTCAACAAGACTGGAAAACCTGGATGAAACAATGCACAATTTTCTAGACAGATACCAAGTACCAAATTTAAATCAAGATCAGATAAATGATTTAAACAGTCCCATATCTGCTAACAAAATAGAAACAGTCATTAATAGTCTCCCAACCAAAAAAAGCCCAAGACGAGATGGGTTTAGTGCAGAGTTTTATCAGATCTTCAAAGAAGACCTAATACCAATACTCCTCAAATTATTCCACAAAATAGAAGCAGGAGGTACTCTACCCAATTCATTCTATGAAGCCACAATTACTCTAATACCTAAAGCACACAAAGACCTAATGAAGAAAGAAAACTTCAGACCAATTTCCCTTATGAATATCAATGCAAAAATACTCAATAAAATTCTTGCAAACTGAATCCAAGAACACATCAAAACAATCATCCATCATGATCAAGTAGGCTGATATAGCTATCTTCTGAGAGGTTCTGACACTACACTACTAATACAGAAGTAGAGGCTCACAGCCATCCATTGGATGGAATACAGGGTCCCCAGTGAAGGAGCTAGAGAAAGGACCCAAGGAGCTGAAGGGCTTGCAGCCCCTTAGGACGAACAACCATATGAACTAACTAGTACTTTCAGAGCTCCCAGGGACTAAACCACTAACCAAAGATTATACATGGTGGGACTCATGGCTCCAGCAGCATATGTATAGCAGAGGATGGCCTATTTGTTTATCAATGGAAGGAGAGGTCCTTGGTCCTGTGAAGGTTTTATGCTGCAGTGTAGGGGAATGCCAGGGCCAGGAAGTGGGAGAGGGTTGTTTGTTGAGCAAGGGGAGGGGGAGGGAACAGCATTTTCCCCCGGAGGGGAAACTGGGAAAGGAGATATCATTTGAAATGTAAATAAAGAAAATATCTAAGAAAAAAATGTCAAAAAGTGACAGCTTCCAGAAAAACATCACATGCTACAACTGAATCTCCAAAGAAAGCAGAAAGTTTTACTTTATAGATATAATGCAACCTGTATCAAAATTCTAATACAATTCTTCACAAATCTTGACAGAACTACTGTCAGCTTCATAGGAAAAAAACCAAAACACACAGACACAGATGAACACATACATACATACATACATACACACATACATACGTACATACGTATATACATACATACATACGTACATACATATGTACATACATACATACATACATAATACGTACATACATACATACATATGTATGTACAAAATACGTACGTACATACATGCATACACATGTACATACATACATATGCATGTACATACATATGTGCATACATATGCACATACATACGCACATACGTACATACATACATATGTATATACATACGTACATATGTACATACACACGTAATACATATGTACATACATATATACATATGTATGTACATACATACATGCGTACACACATACATACATACATGTATACACATGTACATACATACATATGCATGTGCATAGATATGTACATGCATATGTACACACGTACATACATACATATGTATATACATACGTACACACATATGTACATATGTACATACGTGCACATGTACATACATACATACATATGTACATACGTGCACATGTACATGCATACATACGTACGTACATATGTGCATACATACGTACGTACGTACATACATATGTACACACATACATACATACGTACATACATACGTACATACATACGTACGTACATACATACATACACTAGACAGACAGACAGGCACACACACACAGAGAATAGCTAAAACAATTCTGAACAAAAACTAGTTCTAGAGGTTTCACCATTCCCAGCTTCATGTTGTACTACAAAACGGTAGTAATAAAACCAGCATGACCTTAGTACAAAAACCGACAGACAGATAAATGGAATTGAATTGAGGACCAAGACACAAATCTACACACCTCTGGACACTTGTTTTTTTTTTT
>NW_022196894.1:10155-22522 GCF_008632895.1 Mastomys coucha
AAATTATACAATGGAAAAAAGAAATCATGTTCAACAAATGATACTAGAATAACTGGATGTCTACATGTAGAAGAATGTAAATAGATCCATGTCTACCAACCTGCACAAAACTCAAGTCCAAGTGGATCAAAGACCTCAACATAAAGTGTAACTTTAATTTTTCAAAGCCTACTTTTAATGATGGTTATTAAACTCTTTAACCTCCCTTCTAGCCCACCACACACAAGAGGAAGTGGGAAAGAAAGGTTATTGTGATACAGGAGAAGTGGATCTATTAAGAAATAATTCTCTGGAGCAAATCCCATCTGTGTTGTTAGCAGTTTCATTCACAGGCCAGCAACTCATCCCATGTGAAAATACTTCATGGATATGCCAGCAGTCCAGTCCAGTAGCATCATGATAGTGACAGCAGTGGCATGCCATGGTAGACATATCAGGCCTCAGCTGACCCAACACAAGTCAGCAGCAGGGATTTGGACCAACAGGGCCACCAGGGGAAGTTCTCTGCTGTGCCTCTCTCAATGAAGGAAAGATCAGCAAATATGCAAGACCAAGAAGCATTGCAGAGCTACCTCTAACAGCAAACCCCTTTCACAGTTTGTTGAGTCCTTTTTGTACTCTTTCCAAATGTTACATGTCCTCCACTGGTCTTGCTACACTGGTCTTGACTCAGCACATGAGTCTGTCTTAGCAAAACTTCACGTGAGTCTGTATTCACTGACATTATTCTGTCCATCGGTTTGAGTCTTCAAAGTAACAAGTGGCAGCCAGCACACCATCAGAAAATGTGGAACATTTACACAATGGAATACTACTCAGCTATTAAAAACAATGAATTCATGGAATTTTTAGGCAAATGGATGGAACTAGAAAATATCATCCTGAGTGAGATAACCCAATCATAAAAGAACACACATGGTATCCACTCACTGATCATTGGACATTAGTCTAGAAGCTTGCAATACCCAAGATACAATTCACAAACCACATGAAACCCAATAAGAAGGAAGGCCAAAGTGTGGATACTTCAGTCCTTCTTAGAAGGGGAACAAAGTACCCATGGAAGGAGTTACAGAGACAAAATATGTAGCAGAGACTGAAGGAATGACTATTCAGAGTCTGTCCCACCTGGGGAACCATCCCATATACAGTAACCAAACCCAGTTACTATTGTGGATGCCAAGTAGTGCTTGCTGACAGAATCCTGTATTAGCTGTCTCCTGAGAGGCCCTACTAGTGCCTGATAAATACAGAGGTGGATGCTCTCAGCCAACCATTTGACTGAGCACAGGGTCCCCAATGGAATAGCTATAGAAAGGACCCAAGGAGGTGAAGGCGTTTGCAGCCCTATGTATAGGAGGAACAACAATATGAACTAACTAGTACCCTCAGAGCTCCCAGGGACTAAACCATCAACCAAAGAGTATACATGGTGGGACTCATGGCTCCAGCTGCATATGTAGCAGAGGGTGGCCTTGTCAGTTATCTATGTGAGGAAAGGCCTTTGGTCCTATGAAGGCTCTATGCCCCAATGCAGGGGAATGCCAGAGCCAGGAAGTGGGAGTGGGTGAGTTGGTGAGCAAGGGGAAGGGGTATGGGATAGGGAGTTTTCAGACAGGAAAGGAGGAAAGGGGATTACATTTGAAATGTAAAGAAAGAAAATATCTAATAAAAATGAAAAATAAAATAAAAAATGGCATCATAAAATTTGCAGGCTAAGAATGGAACAAGAAAAAAAATCATCATTAATGAGATAAACCAGACTTAGAAAGATAAATATTTTATGTATTTGCTTATATGTGTATAAGAGCTGTTAAGTAAATGATAATCAAGTTACAATCCATAGACCTAGATATTTAAACTATAGAGGAAGAACTAGGGAGAGGGAATACATGGATATTAATTGGGAAGGATAAATAGAATAGATTTCATGGACTGGGGATAGGAGAATAAGAATAGGAGAGTCAGGTGGGGAGGGAGAGAGCAGATGGGACTGAGTGAACCATTATAGAGAGACAGCTAGAATTGAGGAACATTTGGAAAGTGGTATGAAAACCTAGTATAGTGGAAACTTTCTAAAATATATGTAGTTGATCCTAGTGAAGTCTTCAATTAATGAGGGAGAAAGAGTTCCAACCGGCCATCTCTTGTCACTAAACAAAGCTTCCAGTACCAGGACTGAGTTTTATTCATTGATTATTAACTAAAGGGGTCCCATGGAAATCCCCAAACAACACAGTTTGTTGCCAAGACTATCGGTTGCCCTCCATTAACTGACACCAAGGCCCAATTGATGAAGACAGTACTCACACAATCCATTGAACATGGAGGAGCTGATCTCATGCCTACATGGCACCTTCAGCCATACATTCTAGTGTTTCTGGTATAGGAAGGTACTCTGCAGGCTACCAAAAGAGAGACAGACAGCAATCCAGACATAACACCTACATTGCTGTCCTGCCTGCAAAGTATGGTAGGACAATCGTGCCACCAAGCTTGGGAGTAATCAACAAGTGTCTGGATTGACTTAAGGCCAAGTCTGTGAGATGAACCCCATATCCAACACTGCTTGGGTGACCAAGAATCAGATAACTAGATAACTAGATAACTCTGAGACCCAGGGTAAAACCAAACATTACTGGTCTTAAAAAAGTTGTAATGGGACTGGAGAGATGGCTCAGTGGTTAAGAGCACTCTCTGCTCTTCCAGAGATCCCAACTTCAATTCCCAGCAACCACATGGTAGTTCAGAACCATTTATAATGTGATCAAATGCCCACTTTTGGTGTATCTGAAGATAGCAACAGTGTACTCACATAATAAATAAATAAATCTTAAAAAAGAAAAGAAACATTAAAAAAAGTAGTGATTAATGATCCCTAGTGTGTGAAAGAGTGGGCCTCTGATTCCCGTGATGTCTTCTGGGGCTCTTTTCCTTCACTTGTTTTTTTTTTTTTTCCACCTTGGATGTGATGGTTTTTGTTTTAGCTTATTACATTTAATTTCATTTTTAGAAGCCTATTCTTTTCTACTCTGCCTAATGAGAAATAGAAAGGGAATGGTTCAGCGTCCTTATGGTTGGGCTAAAACCTACTACAAACCCCTGCAATTTATTTTGTATTGAAAGAGGGAAGAACACTCACATTTGGGAACCAATGATATATCTCAATAGGACATGTGTGAAAAGAGTTTGCTTGGGTCAACAAGATGGTTCAACATAATTTTGCCACCAATCCTGATGGCTTGAGTTCCAATCCCAGGTCCCACAAAGTTGAAGGAAAAAATAATTCTCATAATTTATATTTGTGATGTTCCAGAGAAATCCAGGACGAGGCTCACTCAGCACTTGTGGCTCCTCCCAGCCATTTTGGCTATGCACTGTCTTGTCCTCTTGATCCACAGCTCCTCTCTTGGTCCACTTGATTTCTCTCCTCTCCTTTTCTCTTACCCTCCCCTGCCTTCTCATCCCCTCTCATGGCCAAATTCAACTTGGACTCTTCCAAATGCCTCTGGCTGTTCTCTCGGTTATATCTATTATAAAACCTCCTTACCTTTACCTAGGAGTGACCATGTCCTCATTTTCATTCATTTCATTCACCAATCTGGGAGGAGCATCTATGAGCTCCTTTTCAAAGGACCGACTTGATTCTCTTAAGGCATGTATGGATCATTTGTTTCAGCTGGCTTCTGCTACCCTCCAAATCTAACTTCAAATTCTAGAGTCTGCCTCTTCATCTGATCTTTCTCTCCATCTGTCCTAGCTACTGGAGCCTGCTACATGCTCCTAGAGAGCCCATAACTTGGGCATCTTTCTGTCTCTGGCTCCTGAACCTACTGTACCTTCCCTGGTGCCCATTATGTGAGCAACTAACTCTCTATTGAAAGACATTTGCTCTTCCCCATCCACTGAAGCCCTTCCCTATCGCCTATGCCTATCCCTTGTCCACCTCTTGATCATTTTTCTCCACTACCTGCTCTAACCACTCGTCTCCCCTCCTCTACTGGCTTTGTCTACTATTATTATAAAAGCCACACTGGTATTCCAGAAAGCTCCCCTTGCCTTCCTCTTGTGTCACACGGAAAGGGACACCTCTCCTGTATGAGTTGGGTATTTCTCTCTGACAAGTCTCCCAGTCTACTTGGACACATCCAGGATTGAATTCTTGTCACAACAATTACCCCTTCAGCTCCTGTTGTGCCTGTTCAGGAAATGTTTGAGAACTCCCCAAACCACCAAGGAGCTCATTCCAATGCAATTGCACTAAGGCCTTTACTTAAGCTTCAGCTTGGGCTCATTGCAGGCACTCACATAGCTAGATGGGAGGGTGAAGCCCTAAGCCCTCAGGTGTAGGGGTCCGGCTGGTGGACCCTCACTTCCATTGGGTGCTTCTTGGGCTGGAGATTATTGAGTACCTGTGAACACAAGCGGGTAAGAGAGAAAGAAAGACACGGACGCCATGTAGCTGTATCGAGAGATGTGTGTGTTTACTACAGGATCACTGAGTTTAAATAGTCACACTCCAGAACGAGACCCAGGGGAAATCGAAACCCGCCCATCTAACATAAACATGAGGTAATCTATAAACACCAGACCGGAGGAGGATCTTGAAAGGAGGGTCCGACGAGCTTTTAACGTAAACATGAGACCTGTCAGCCTTTGATCTCAGGAGCTGCAGTCAGAGTTCCTCACCGCGGGTGTCCAGCTCCAGCTTGCAGCCTGTAGGGGCTGCTTACAGAATCCAAATCATTCTCAAGTAAAGGGGGAAGGAGTTCACACTCAGGATTTGTAAATTCTTTGGGTGTAGCTAAGGAATATAAAATCTGTAACAAAAAGTTAGTTTAAAGCTTGTTACAAAAGGTTGAATTTTAATTTGCTATATGTGATTCCTAAAAAAGCAGGTCTTACTGTATATGTAATGTATTCACCTTCGGCTACGTGAAGGATGCTGCTTCCTGTATATGTAATGTATTTACCTTCGGCTACGTGAAGGATGCTGCTTCCTGTATATGTAATGTATTTACCTGCGGAGGATGCTGCTTCCTGTATATGTAATGTATTCACCTGCGGCTACGTGAAGGATGCTGCTTCCATGATTCCTTTCTTAGCCTATTTATCATTTGTATATAGAAGGACTACTGATGTTTTTTTTGAGTTAATCTTGCATACATCCATTTTGTTGAAGGTGTCTATCAGCTGTAGGAGTTTCCCAGTAGAATTTTTGGGGTCACTTGTGTATACTATCATATTATGTGAAAATATCAATACTTTGACTTATTCCTTTTCAATTTTTTCCCTTGATCTCCTTTAGTTGTCTTATTGCTTTAGCTTGAACTTCAAGTACTCTATGGAGTAGGTATGGAGAGAGTGGACCACCTTGTCTTGTTCCTGATTTTTTGGAGTTGCTTTGAGTTTCTCTCCATTGAAGTTGATGTTGGGTATAGAATTGTTGTAAATTGAGTTTATTATGTTTAGGTATGTCCCTTGTGTCCTTGATGTCTCCAACACTTTTATCATGATGGGGTGTTTAATTTTGTCAATTTTTTTTTGGCACTTAATCAGATGACCAAGTGTTTTTTGTTTGTTTGTTTTTTGTTTTGGGGTGAATTACATTGACAGATTTTCATATGTTGAACCATCCCCATATTTCTGGAATGAAGCCTACTTGATCATGGTGGATGATTTTTTAAATGTGTTCTTGGATTCAGTTTGTGGATATTTTATTGAGTATTTTTGTGTCAATGTTCCAGCAGGGAATTGGTCTGCAATTCTCTTTGTTTGGTGAATCTTTGTGTGGTTTGAGTATCTGGCTGACTGTAGCTTCATAAAGTGAAATTAGAAATGTTCCTTATGTTTCTTTTCAGTGCAATAATTTGAGGAATATTGGTGTTAGGTCTTTTTTGAAAGGTTAGTAGAATTTTGCACTAAAATGGTCTGCCCTAAGCTTTTTCTGTTGGAAGACTTTTAATGAACTTTTCTACTTCCTTCAGGGTTATAAGTCTATTTAAATTTTTCATCTGATCTTTATAGATAAATTGTATCTATCAAGAAATTGATCCATTTCTTTGATTTTCTAATTTGGTGGAATACAATTTTTTGAAGTATGACCTAATGTTTCTGTTTATTTCCTCTGTGTCTGTTGCTATGCCCCCCTCTTCTTTCTTTCTTTTTTTATTGGATATTTTATTTATTTACATTTCAAATGTACTCCCCTTCCTGGATTCCCCTCCAAAATTTCCCTCCCTCCTCCCTCTTGCTTCTGTGAGGGTGCTTCCCTACTCATCCATCCACTCATACCTCCCTGCCCTGGCATTTCCCTATGCTGGGGCATCAAGTCTTCATAGGACCAAGGGCCTCTCTTCCCACTGATGCCAGATAAGGCCATCCTCTGCTACATATGCAGCTAGAGCTATGGGTCTCTCCATGTGTATTCTGTAGTTGGTAGTTTAGTCCCTGGGAGCTATGGTGGGTCTGGTTGGATGATATTGTTGTTCTTCCTATAGGGTTGCAAACCCCTTCAACTCCTTTCGTCTTTCCCCTAACTCCTCCACTGGGGTTCCTGTGCTTAGTCCAATGGGTGGCTGCAAGCATCCACATCTGTATCAGTTAGGGCTCTGGTACAACCTGTCAGGAGACATCTATATCAGTCTTCTGTCAGCAAGCACTTCTTGGCTTTAGTAATAGTGACTGGGTTTGGTGGCTACATATAATATGGATTCTGAAGTGGGGCAGTCTCTGGATGGCCTGTCCTTCAGTCTCTGCTTCATTCTTTGTCCCTATATTTCCTTTAGAGAGGAGCAATTCTGGGTTAAAATTTTAGAAGAGACACATACAGACACACAGAGAGAGACACATACAGACACATCACACACACACACACACACACACACACACACCTTGATAGAATGAACTTTTACAGTCATCTGTCCTTTCAACATCCATCACCATGCTGCTAAATATCTCAGGGGCAGAGGTATTTTTGGTTTGGCTGCCAGAAAGATCTGCTGGCTATGTCACCAGGAGGGCATCTTTGAGAGCTGCTAGTCACTTATATATACTATCATATTGTAAGAATTGAGCAAACAGGGACACCTCATAAAAATACCAAGGATCTAAAAATGTCCATTAAGCCTAAAGTCAGAGAGCTTCAGAAGAGTTTACTTATCAAACTTCCATCCCCAGGAGATGCCCTAATTTCGGGGAGTAATGCCCGGTTCCAGGAAATGTCCTCAGGAGGGGGTGGATCTCCCCCCACCCCTCCTATGTGCAACAGATATCTCTTCCTCACCTGGGGTACAAAGGTCAATGTAAACAAAGAACAATGACTCCACCAATGAGAGATAACTAACTTATACTGTAAACCTATGTTCTGGAAGAGTATAAAAAGTGTGTGCCTTTGTTCCTTGGGTTTGCCTTTGCCTGAATGTGGGACGACCCCAGTATACTGGGTTATTAAAAACCTCTTGCTGATTGCAGTGATCTCCATCTCTGTGTCTTTGTGAGTGGGACAACATCCTGGACGTAAGACTCGGCTCTCCAAATCTTACAATATCATCTGCAAATAGTGATATTTTGACTTTTTTCTTTCCAATTTGTATCCCTTTGACCTCTCTTACTCTCGACAAATTTGGAAGGTAGCAGATGCAAGGGAATTAAAATAAGTTAAGCAATTCTTTTATTAGCAGGTACATATAATGCCATGGGGGGAAGCAGCCACAATTCTAACTTTTCTTGCATAATCACTATCTATAACACCTGGATAGATCTGTAATCCTTTTATAATAATGCTGCTTTGGCCTAAAAATAACCCTCAGGTCCCTGGAGGCAAGGGCCCCAAAACTCCTGTAGGCAGGATTTGAACTCCCATTTCTGAGGCCAGTATTGTGTAAGTGATGGAACTGAGGTCCAATCCTGCGCTTCCTGAGATTGCTCTGATAAGTTCAGAAAATAATTTTCTTGGCTAAGAAGCAGCTTCAATGGCCTCATAAGCTGCCTGTTGTGAGTGCTTTGGGTCTGAGGCTGACCCCTCCCTCCCAAGGAACAAGCAAGGCAATAAACAAAATCCGGTAAACACTATTCTAGGGGCTAGTCAGGATGACCAAGACAAAAGGAATGCCACACAAGCCCCTGCTGAGCCCACGCAGCGCTTTGCATTAACTCAAATGTAAGTGTTATTAATTAGGTCTTTTTTCTTGAGTCCTGGCCCAGTATTTACCCTTCCTGTACTGAGGCCAAATTCCTGGGGCAGGACCTCTGTTCCTGGGATAATCGTTTCTAAAGTGATCCAAACCTCCACATTTAAAACATCCTTTATTCCCTCATCTCTGGGGATGCATTGCTTGAACAGTGCTCCCTTGTAAGGCAGTAGCCATAGCCAGACCCTGATTGTATGAGGGTCCAATTTCTGCACAAAGACGAATGTATCCAGATAAAGTCTGTCTTTGCTTTGTATGGCCAGATGGTGGCACAACAGGCTGCATTAGCATTCTCATAAGCCAACTGTGTAACAAAAGGAACTCTTGCCTGAGGGCCTCAAAAAATTCTATCAGCTGCCTTTAGCAGTTCATTGGGACCCTGTTTGATCTTAGATAAACTCCCACTGAGATCTCCTTTCCAATCTTGGGGGGTTAAATTTGCTTCGAACACTGTATCCAGTAAAGCTTGTCTAAAAGGGGCAGCAGGCCAGCAATATGCTACAGCTGCTTTTAACTTTTAACTCTTTTTTAATCTTGTAGTAATCTCCACTTTCTCCATTTTTCTCTTAATTACAAATATGGGTGAGTTAAAAATCTTGGAGCTTGTGATTGAATTGTAAACTGCAGCTAATGGAACATTGGCAGTTTAACTATATTTTTAAGTTTCTTTTGCAATATTAGAGCATACCCATAATTTTGGAAAACAAAACTCAGTTTTAAACAATCCATTCTCTTTAAAACCAATTCCAAGAACATTACTTTCATGTTACAGTTTGGCTGCCAGTTCTTATGTCATGAATGCATGACAGTGCAGCTTTTTTTTTTTTTTTTCTGAGACAGGGTTTCTTTGTGTAGCCCTGGCTGTCCTGGAACCCACTCTGTAGACCAGGCTGGCCTCAAACTCAGAAATCCAACTACCTCTGCCTCTCAAGTGCTGGGATTAAAGATGTGCACCACCACTGCCCTGCGACAGTGCAGCTTATAGTACTACATTAAAGAGACATTGTTTTAAATCTTATCCTTTACAAGTCTAGTTTCTAGGATAAGAATTACATGAAGTATTATCCCAATTTAGAAGTATCTTTAGAGACCCGTTTTCCTGGGTTGGCTCATGCCATGTGTTGTTGTTTAGAATGACTCCAACACTGAGTTATCAGTTTTAAGCTAACTTTCTGCTATCAATGTTACAAATTTTTAATCACACCCAATAACTTAAAAGCCAATACTCTGTTGGGAGCAACCTTGTTTGAATATTAATTGCTCTGCCAGCCATAATTGCTTAGTCTTGGCCTCCATGAGAAATTAGTAACCCAGATGAAAATTAACAGCTGCCTCAGTGGGAAAGTGTCGCGAGCAGTGGCCTGATGTTCCTCCCAGGGGAGTGTGGCGACAGCACACCCCGACTCAGGCACTCGTATACTGGATCCCGCCTCGAGAACTACCTCAGGAGCTGTAAGAGAGGACTCAACACACCAATTAGGTTTTGAATGATTTATGTCAGTCTCCAACACAACTACAGCATACAATATGCTATTAGAGCAAAGATAATGAAGGCTATAACAATATAATAGTTAAACATTTCACTCTACTGCATATTGGGATATACGACCTGATCAGTAGCCTCTGGGTGCTGGCGGTCTTGAGGGCTGTGATAACAGGAATGAGTCAGGGCAACTCTCTAGCTCGGCTGGTTTCGGTTTGCTTGACCATGAAGTACTTCGCAGTACTTGACCCCGAAGTCTCCAGTGGTCAGTAGCCTCTGGTGGTTTCTGACGAGTTGGTGTGGTCAGAGTCTTGAGGGCTCAGGAGGATCACGTCAAGCGGCTATGGCTACGGAGAGTGGACGGTGCTTTGGCGTCTGAGGCTTCCTCTTTTGAGCCCGATTTGATGTCGTGTTGGACTGATAACCATTCATGTATGTTTATCAGGTCGAGTTGTTTTTAAGTCCAAAATTTTACTTCTTTTGGGATGTTTTTCTGCACAAATATTTACTTCACTAATACACTTCTGCATTTTTGGATAACACTCTGGGCAAACAACTTGTTTTTCACAGCAAATCTCACTGCACAAATATTTTGTTCTACCTATTACAAGATGGAGTGGGTCTTGCTGAAGACCTGCTCCTTGCAGAAAGTTCTAGCACAAGTGAGAACAAATAGTTATTAATCTTGCTGTTAGGTATCTAGCAACCCACTTTGTTATGAGAATACCTGCTATAGATTTTGCAGTTAGGTATCTAGCAATCCATTTTTTAATGAGAACAAACATCTATGGATCTTGTGGACAGGTGCCTAACTACCAGCCCAGTTGGGAACAAATAGCTATGGATCATATAGACAGGTACCTAGCAACCTATTCTGTTCTGTGCCCCTTGCTGAACTTTTCACCTAGCCAATTTCCTGGTCATGAGAGCACCTGCACTCCCAGGGAGACAAAGCAATCCTACTCCCTCCCCTCAACCCCTATCCTGCTTCAATGAGTATATAAGTGGGGTAGGAAAAATTAAAATTTGTCAGCTTGATTGGACTTCTTGACTTGCCGTCTGTTCTTTGTGTTTCTTGTCCCCCCTATTCTCTTCCAGGTGATCGATCCCTCAGTCCCCGTTTGATCGCCCTGCAGGGCAGGACAATACTCTATAACCAAGACATACAGAACATATTTATACTTTTAAAACCAATCAGAAACAAAAGTGAAGTGGCCAGACACATCTTATATATTTAGACCAAACAAAATTTTCTTGCTTTTTCTAGCTGTAATTTCAAGAGAGGAGCATCTTGTCACCCGCTGAACCCAATAGTCAGTCACAGTTTTACAGGGTATTGAGACTGCCTTTTAAACAAGTTAAACTAAATCAAGGGGTGGACAGCCAGCAGATAAAGTTTTAACCATTTTTTCTTTTGAACATGAAACACAGAACAATAACCATTCAAACAAAGACACAAAAACAGACATAAGTTGACAGACATGGTCAGATTGGTGCACCAAGGACAGAAAGAACTTGATGTCCCAAATGGACCCAGATATCCTAAGAGACCCAGAACCAGAACTAAGGATATCTTGAGTAGAAGCCAGAGAGGGGAGGAAGCAGGAGTCTCCTGATTTCCTCCTGTCCCCAGGAGAGCTCTGAAATAGCTTATGTCCATTTCCCTTCTCTTTTGCTAATGCGAGTTCAGACAGGGGACAACTGCTTTTCTTCAACCTATCCTCTTTCTCTCTTTCTCATGTCATTTACATATTTACCATTCCTACTTCTGGGAACCATGGACAGCATAAATCTACTTGAGCTAAGAATTTTTCTAACATCTGTTTTTTAAACCCTGCTCCTCTCACCTGATGCAGCTCTTGGCTGTGGACAAATGACTTTCTGTTTTTTTCTCTGGTTTTCTGGCCCAAATGGTCCATAGTTCTAGTAACCAGTACATCTTCAGGTCCAGTACTGTGTCCCCACTGCAGTTTTGGTGGCCTGTGTGACCTCTGGGATTTTGGGTACTTACATTGCTTCTGGTGTGGGATTCTGGGATTCTGGTGTGGCCACTGGTGTTTTGGATACCAGTGTGGCCTCTAGAGTTTCAGGTACATGGGGTTCCTAATACCAGCATGGACTCTTGTGAAGGAGGAATCTTTTGCAGAGCTGTGGGCCAGGTTTTGGAAAATAGATGGTTTAAAATAGCAGTCATGTGACTTGTCTCCATCTTGGCTGATGACCTCATTAGGATGGAAGCAACCATGTGACTGGCAGGCGTCTGCTGCTGCTAGGTTTAAAAAGTACATGCAAAAAAGATAACAACAAAAAATAAAAATAAAAAAAGCACACTCAGTGTAACTTCACTACCTTGAGTAAGATGACCATGTGGCATAAACCGATGAAGGAAAAAAAATCTTAAAGTTTCTTAGTCCTACTGAGCCCTCAGTTTCTCATTGTATGTCCTGTTTAGACAATGTCAGCTCTCAAAAATATTTTAGAATAGTATAAAATTTTGTATGATAAGTTCCTAAGTTTATAAAAGTCTACTTAGAATATCAAAAGCTGACAAATTTAAATCCAACCACTTATGTCTTTGCTGTGCTCCACCCCAGGCTACTACATAAGGTAACAAAAGCTGGCACATCTTATTTATAATAGCCAGAACCTGGAAACAACCCAGATGTCCCTCAACAGAGGAGTGGATACAGAA
>NW_022196894.1:23323-28488 GCF_008632895.1 Mastomys coucha
AAAAAAAAAAAAAAAAAAGCTGGCACATAATTGAGTATGACTGCTCACATCTGCAATCACAGTACTCAGGACACTTCAGCAGACAGTCAGAAGTCTGAATTCATCCTGAGCTATAGTAAGATTCCTAGCTAGCCTTGGCTACAGTGTGATGTCTCAGAAAAATAAAAACTAGGCTCTGTGTGGTGGTTTCATAAAAGTGTACTTAGAATAGGGGAGCCTTCATTGGTTTATGCCACGTGGTCATCTTACTCAAGGTGGTAGTGAAGTTACACTGCGTGTGCTTTTTTTATTTTTATTTTTTGTTATCTTTTTTTGCATGTACTTTTTAAACCTAGCAGCAGCAGATGCCTGCCAGTCACATGGCTGCTTCCATCCTAATGAGGTCATCAGCCAAGATGGAGACAAGTTACATGACTGCTATTTTAAACCATCTATTTTCCATAACCTGGCCCACAGCTCTGCAAAAGATTCCTCCTTCACAAGAGTCCATGCTGGTATTAGGAACTGCAACTGCAGGGGGGAGGGGACCTTGATCTGGTATTGAGTGGGGGAAAAGGAGTGAAGCCCTGAGGGTCAGCAGAAAGAATGGAAACAGGCCACCTTGGGAGATAGGAAGTGGAGAAGACCCTCCAGAATGCACCAGAGATCTGGGAAGTGAGAGACTCTCAGGACTCAAAGGGAGGTACCTTAGATGAACTGTCCAACAGTAGGGAGAGGAAACTTATAGAGCCCACCTCCAACAGGAATACAAGGCATCAAATGAGGGAAAGGGGGCCATCCCACAGTCACAACTCTGACCCATAATTGTTCCCGTCTAAAAGAATTACAGGGATGGAAATGGAGAGGAGCCTGAGGAAAAGAAGGTTCAACAACAGGCCCAAAGTGGGATCCTGATCAAGGGGAGGTCCCACTATTACTGAGGCTATGGAGCACTCAAAAAACAAAACAAACAAAACAAAACAAAACAAAACAAAAAAAAAAAACGGACCTAGCATGACCACACTACGGAAGACCCAACAAGCAGCTAAAAAAGCCAGATGTAGATATTTGCATCCAGCCAATGGACAGAAGCAGCTGACCCCTGTTGTTGAATTAGGGAAGGCTGAAAGAAGCTGAGGAGAAGGGTGATCCTGAAGGAGGACCAGCAATCTCAATTAATCTGGACCCCCTGAGATCTCTCAAACACTGGACCACCAAACAGGCAGCATACACCAGCTGATATAAGACCTCCAACACAACACAACACAGTAGAGGACTGCCAGGTCTGTGTTCATTCAGAGATGATGCACCGAACCCTCAATAGACTGGAGGCCCCAGGAAGTTTAGAAGTCAGGTGGGGTGGTGGGTAGGGACATCCACATGGAGACGGGAGAGTGGGGAGGAGGTATGGGATGTGGAACAGTCAGAGGTTAGACAAGGGTAGGATAAAATATGATGTGTAAAATAATAAATAAATGATTTTTTTTTTTAAAAAAGTATGGCTTCATACTTGTGATTGCTTTCTTCTCCCTCCCAAGTGGAACTGAGGTGTCCTCTCTTGGGCACTTCAGTTTGTTGACCTTTTTGAGTTCTGTGGACTGTATGTTGGGTATTCTGTACTTTTTTTTGGCTAACATCCACTTATTAATGAGTACATACCATGCATGTCCTTTTTGGTCTGGATTACCACACTCAGGATGATATTTTCTAGTTCCATCCATTTTCCTGCAAAACTCAGGATGTCCTCATTCTAATTGCTGAGTAGTGTTCCATTGTGTAAATGAACCACATTTTCTGTATCCATTCTTCTCACGTGGGACATCTGGGTTGTTTTTAGTTTTTGGATACCACAAATAAGACCGCGATGAACATAGTTGAACACGTGCCCCTATGGCATGGTGGGGCCTCTTTGGGTATATTCCTAAGAGTGGTATAGCTGGGTCTTCAGGTAGATCTATTTCCAATTTTCTGAGGAAGCTTCAGATTGATTTCCAGAGTGGTTATACCAGTTTGCAATCCCATCAGGAATGGAGAAGTGTTCCTCTTTCTCCACATCCTTTCCAATATGTGTTGTCACCTGTGGTTTTGATCTTAGCCATTCTGATTGGTATAAGGTGGAATCTCAGGGTCATTTTGCTTTGCATTTCTCTGATCACTAAGAACTTTGAACATTTATTTAGGTGCTTCTCAACCACTCAAGATTTCTTAACTGCAAAATCTTGGTTTAGTTCTATACACCATTCTTTCTTTCTTTTTTGATTTTTTTTTCCCGAGACAGGGTTTCTCTGTGTAGCTCTAGATGTCCTGGAACTCATTCTGTAGACCAGGCTGGGCTTGAACTCAGAAATCCACCTGCTTCTGCCTGCCAAGTGCTGGAATTAAAGGCATGCGCCACCACTGCCCAGCTCTATACACCATTTTTTGATTTTTTTTTTTTGGTGATTAGCTTCTTGAGTTCTTTATATATTTTGGATATTAGCCTTCTATCGAATGTGGAATTGGTGATCTGTAGGCTGCCGATTTGTCTTATTAACTATGTCCTTTGCCTTACAGAAGCTTTCTAGCTTCCTGAGGTTCTATTGATCAATTTTTTATCATAGAGAATGAACTGTTGGAGTTCTGTTTAGGAAACTTTTCCCCTGTGCTAATGAGTTCAAGGCTCTTTCCCATTTTCTCTTCTATTAGATTCAGTGTATCTGGTTTTATATTGAGGTCCTCAATCCACTTGAATTTGAGCTTTGTGCAAGGTGACAAATATGGGTCTATTTTCATTTTTCTACATACAGACAGCCAGTTAGACCAACACCATTTATTGAAGATGATTTCTTTTTTCGATTGTATATTTTTCGCTTCTTTGTCAAAGATCAAGTGTCCGTAAGTATATGGTTTTATCTTTGGGTCTTCAGTTCTAGTCAATTGATGAACATATCTGTCTCTGTACCAATGCAATGCATTTTTTTTTTTTTTATCACTATTGCTCTGTAGTAAAGCTTGAGGTCAGGGATGGTGATTCCCCCAGAAGTTCTTTTATTATTAAGAATTTTTTCGCTATTCTGTTTTTTTGTTTTGTTTTGTTTTGTTTTTGCCTTTCCAGATGAATTTGAGAATTGCTCTTTCCATGTCTTTGAAGAATTGTGCTGGGATTTTGATGGGGATTGCTTGAATCTGTAGATTGCCTCTGGTAGGATGGTCATTTTTATTATATTAATTCTGCCAATTCATGAGCATGGGAGATCTCTCCATTTTCTGAGATCTTCTTCAATTTATTTCTTGAGAGACTTGAAGTTATTGTCATACAGGTCTTTCACTTGTTTGGTTAGAGTTACTCTAAGATATTTTATATTACTTGCGGGTATTATGAAGGGAGTTGTTTCCTTAATTTCTTTCACAGCCTGTTTATCATTTGTATAAAGAATGCTACTGATTTATTTGAGTTAATTTTATATCTAGCCACTTTGCTGAAGTTATCAGCTGGAGAAGTTCTCTGGTTGAATTCTTGGGTCACTTATGTATATTATCATATCATCTGCAAATAGGGATATCTTTATTTCTTCTTTGTCAATTTGTATCCTCTTAATCTCTTTTTATTGTCTTATTATTCTAGCTAGCACTTTGAGTACTATATTGAATAGATATGGGGAGAGTGGGCATCCTTGTCTTATCCCCGATTTCAATGGGAATGCTATAAGTATGTCTCCATTTAATTTGATATTGGCTGTTGGTTTACAGTAAGTTGCTTCTATTATGTTTAGGTAAAGGCCTTGAATTTCTGATCTCTCCAATACTTTTAACATGAAGGGGTGTTGTATTTTGTCAAATGCTTTTTCTGCATCTAAGGAGATGATTATGTGATTTTTTTTTCTTTGAGTTTGTTTATATTGTGGATTACATTAATGGGTTTTCATATATTAAACCAGCCTTGCATCCCTGGGATGAGGCCTACTTGATTGTGGTGAATCATGGTTTTGATGTGTTCTTGAATTCGGTTTGCAAGAATTTTATTGAGTATTTTTGCATCAATATTCATAGGCGAGATTGGTCTGAAGTTCTGTTTTTTGGTTGGGCCCTTGTGTGGTTTAAGTATCAAGAGTAATTGTGACTTCATAGAACAAGTTAGGAAGTGTTCGTCCTCTTTCCATTTTATGGAATAGTTTGAGGAAAATTGGTATCTGATCTTCTTTGAAGGTCTGGTAGAATTCTGCACTAAATCTATCTGGCCCTGGGCTTTTTTTGGTTGGGATGTTTTTAATGACTTCTTCTATTTCCTTGTGTGATATGGACCAGTTTAGGTAGTTTACCTGCTTCGGTATGTGGTATCTCTCTAGAAAACCATCCATTTCCTCTAGATTTTCCTGTTTTGTTGAGTATAGGGTTTTGTAATAGGATCTGATGATTTTTTTTTAATTTCCTCCATTTCTGTTGTTATAGTTCCCTTTTCATTTCTGATTTTGTTAACTTGGATACTGCCTCCCGATCCTTTCTTTGTTTTTTGTTAGGGGGTTATTTATCTTGTTGATTCTCTCAAAGAACCAGCTTCTGGTTTTGCTGATTCTTTGTATTGTGTTCTTTGTTTCTATTTGGTTGATTTCAGCCCTGAGTTTGACTATTTCCTGCCTTCTACTCCTCTTGAGTGAGTTTGCTTCTTTTTATCCTAGAGCTCTCAGGTGTGCTGTCATTGTGTCCTGAATATCTTGAATGCTTTGTGTGTGTGTGTGTGTGTGTGTGTGTGTGTTTTGAATTATCTTTGACAGTTGTGTCAATCTCTTCTATGGTATCCTCTACACCTGAGATTCTCTCTTCTATCTCTTGTATTCTATTGGTAATACTTACATGTGTAATTCCAGACCTCTTTCCTAGATTTCCATTTCCAGATTTACCTCCATTTGTGTTTTCTTTATTGTTTCTACTTCCACTTTTAAGTCTTGGATTACTTTATTCAATTTCTTCACTTGCTTATCTGTGTTTGCCTGTATTTCTTTCAGTGAGTTATTGATATCCTCCTTAAAGGACTCTATCATCTTCATGAGATAGGATTTTAGGTTAGCTTCCTGATTTTCTGGTGTGTTGTTGTATTCAGGGCTTGCTGTGGTGGGAGAACTTGGTTCTGATGTTGCCCACATATATTGGCTTCTGTTTCTTATGGTCTTTCACTTGCCTTTTTTTTTTCTATGTAAAGTATGAATATT
>NW_022196894.1:29226-36273 GCF_008632895.1 Mastomys coucha
TTTCTTTTGCTACCCAATATATGCAGCACTTGTGGACTCCCAGTGGGCTCCCAGCTTTAAACACAATGACTCGAATAGACTAATTCTCCAAGAATCTAAAAACAGACAAAGGTGTTTTGCTGTGAACATTCTGCAGAGATGAGGTGAGGTGGGAGCTTGAGGGGTGGTGGCTGTTTTTAAAAAAGAATCAATACAGTGATGGCAGGGAAAGAATGCAAGACTTGAGACAATCTGTGGAGGAACTCTCTCTCCAGTAAAGGTCCATAAAGGAGCAAACTGAGATCATCCGCAAGAGGCAGCAGGGGCTGGCTGCTTCCCCACCCCAGGAGTAAGTTTTTGCTGAGTGGCCACTGTAGATCCCCACTTGCTCCCCTCCCTTTGGCCTGAGATGTCAGGGCAGTACAGGGGCACTGAAGGAACATGTCATGACTCCTCATTTCCAAAATCATCATCATCATAACAGTCGGCATCTTCTTCCTCATCATCTTCATCATCAATGTCGTCGTCATACAAGTCGTCATAAAGCAAATCTGAGCTGTTGTCATTGGAAGGCACGTTAGTTTTGATGCAGTACTCTGCCAGGGTTGTGGGGACCTTCACTCCATCCCTTTCTGCTTCAGCTTTAGTGGCTGAGACCTGTTTCCTAATGATTTCAGCATATTCCTTATCTTTTCCTTTGCTGTCCCTCCATTTCCTGAACATGACTGAAGCATCCACATTGGCTGGAGAAAAGGTATTGGGCTCATTAAGCAGTGAGATTACACTTAACAGGATAGTCCTAACGTTCTGAGTAGGATTCCACCTCTCAGAGGGCAGTTCTCCACTCTGTGGGTCATCTACAGGCGGATGAAGAATTGAAATGCATACATCTCCATTCTCATAAATGTTGGGGTGTCACATTTTGGTCAAGAATCTGAAAGTAGGTGGTGAATACGGGTAGTCAATAGGAAATTTAATATGTGCCTTGAAGTAGCCGCCTTCGTAGAGGGTGTTAGGGGGTCCGAAGATGGCCACCTCCCAGTTGTAGAGGTCGGACTCATCCACCAGAGTGATCCGGAAGCCCTCCACCGGTTCCTCCTGCAGGGATTTCAGCTCAAGCATCAGGGCTTTTTGCGAGCTGTTCATCTGCTGCTGGGCCATCGCTGCGGCGGCGGCGGCGGCGGCGGTGGCTTTGGCCGTTTGCACTTGCCTTTTGCCATCTGGATATCGGTGGTGTTTGTTGGTTTGGGTGACTGCCTGGAGTCTGCCTCTTTTGTCCCTTGGTTGCTTCAGGTCTCTTGGTAAACCTGCAGCCTTGGCTGTAGCAGACCACCTGTGGGGCCTTCCAACTGGTGGCTCTTCACAGGAGTGGAGAAGCTGCTGAACTGTTGCCCTGGCTGCAATAGATCTCCTAGGTGGCCCTCAAACTGTTGGGTCTTCAGTGGAGCAGTCAAGCTGTTGTCCAATTGCTCTGAGTGCAGTTGATCCTCAACTACTCTGTGTGCAGGGGATCCTCTACTACTCTGTGTGCAGCGGATCCGCTACTGCTCTGAGTGCAGTGGATCCTCTACTGCTCTGTGTGCAGCAGGTCCTCTACTGCTCTGAGTGCAGCAGGTCCTCTACTGCTCTGAGTGCAGTTGATCCTCAACTACTCTGTGTGCAGTGGATCCTCTACTACTCTGTGTGCAGCGGATCCGCTACTGCTCTGAGTGCAGCAGGTCCTCTACTACTCTGTGTGCAGCGGATCCGCTACTGCTCTGAGTGCAGCAGGTCCTCTACTGCTCTGAGTGCAGCAGGTCCTCTACTGCTCTGAGTGCAGCAGGTCCTCTACTGCTCTGAGTGCCGCAGGTCCTCTACTGCTCTGAGTGCAGTGGATCCTCTACTGCTCTGAGTGCAGTGGATCCGCTACTGCTCTGAGTGCAGTGGATCCTCTACTGCTCTGAGTGCAGTGGGTCCTCTACTGCTCTTTGTGCAGTGGATCCTCTACTGCTCTGTGTGCAGTGGATCCTCTACTGCTCTGAGTGCAGTGGATCCTCTACTGCTCTGAGTGCAGTGGATCCGCTACTGCTCTGAGTGCAGTGGATCCTCTACTGCTCTGAGTGCAGTGGGTCCTCTACTGCTCTGTGTGCAGTGGATCCTCTACTGCTCTGTGTGCAGTGGATCCTCTACTACTCTGAGTGCAGTGGGTCTTCTACTTCTCTGAGTTTAGCAAAGTTGGGTCAGGATATAGTGTCTTCACTGGAGCAGCCAGCAGAAAGGACCGGGCGGAAGGAGCAGAAGGGATGGAAGGGGAGTGGTATTTGGGAAGGGACGGGTTTTGGTGGGTGATGGGTCCTGAGTCAACTGGGCTCCCAACAGCAGCTCTGGGACTCTGGAGGAGGGGGAAGAGGTGGTTCTTACCAACTTCTCTGAGTTTAGTGGGTCATCTAGGATGGGTCAGGATATGGTGTCTTCACTGGAGCAGACCAACTAAGTGTCTGCCTCAGCCGGAGCCACACACTTAAGAGCATATAGATTAAAAAAAAAAGAGCATATAGATTTGCAGATGTGGGTGATCCATTGTGAGCTAGGATGACAGCCCATGGAAGACTGTTCTCGGTGCATGCATTTTCAGTCATGTCTGGCCAGGTACTCTTCCTTCTTTTCTCATTTTTGCTGCATTTTACACCAAATTCTTTAGGGATTACCCTCAAGTCTCATTCCATCTATTCCAATCTCACCTTTCATCTTTCCATTTGTAAATACATCATAAGTTCTGTACAGTAAACAATGAGACGGGAGACATAATTGTGACATTCTCCAAATAGAGCTGTAATGCCTCCAGTTTCTGTACTGTAAGAAAAGATTCTGGGCTAGTGCAAACCTACAGGCACTAGTGCAACCTCACTGAGATGATGACACTCGCAGGGAGTTTCCTGTGGGATCTGTCTCCACCAAAATTGCTTATCCCCATGTTCTGATCTGGGAGTAAGATGCTTTACTTCTTCCTCATTGTTGGTCCACAGAGAGCAGAAGCTAGGAAGGAGGATCACTGTCTGCCTGTCTTTAATGAGGTGCTCAGGGAGTCTAGCCTAGTGGGAAGGGTGCAGTAAATATCTGTCTGAGTCCCAAACCTCCTTGCTGCACAGAGGGCCCGGATGGGGATCACCCACTCTGCACTTGCTCAGAAGCCTCCTAGGATTCTGACCTTTTCTGATCCTTAGAATAAAGACTCAATTGCCCAGCAGCTCCAAGTTAGTGAACATGGGGCAGTTGCAGCACTGAGCTGTCAGGTATTGTAACAGCAGCATAGATGCCAATTTTTTCCCTAAAAGGTTATGCTCACTCATCCATGTTGAAGGACCAGTAGCAGTGATTGTGAGTCTGTGAGGCTCAATTTGAGTTGAACACAACAGTAACTAGCTCTTTCTCATTAAAACATTTAATGATCGTGTGTGTGTGTGTGTGTGTGTGTGTGCAGCATATGTGGAGGCCAGAGCACAACTTTTAAGGGAATTCTTTTTCTCCTTCTACCATATAGATCCCAAGATGGCTTGGACCCAGCTCATCAGGCTTGGGTTAAAAACCTTTACATGTTGAGCCATCTTTCTGAACCCTGCTAGTTTTCTTTTCTTTTTTTTCCTTTTCTATGAGGTGCTAAGGACTAGAAGAAAAACAGAGACAGTTAAACAGAGATGTACATGATATCAGGGAAGGGCCATCTGTGCATACATTAAGACAATGTATGTATTACTGGATTTGCGGGGGTACACATGCTGCAGAGTACATGTGGAAGACAAGGGATAACTGGGGTGGGTTCTCTATACAGCACACACACAAACACACAAATTCAAGTGATCTTTAACACCTTTACTAGTGTTTGGGTGTCAAACGCAGGTTTTCAGGTTTAGTTCAGTAAACACCTTTACCCACTGAAACATTCCACAGCTCTTGCACTTATATTTTATGTTGTATTTAGCGAAGTACAGGGTGAACCTGGTGTGTCCAGAACCATCTACGACTGAGCATTGGAAGCTGAGTGTATGAAGACTATGGGTAGATCCTGAGTCAACCAATCTAAAGCAAGCTTGCTTTTTTAAAGCATATATTTTGTTTTTTCCATTCATTTTATTTTAGGTCTTAAGGTGTTTTACCTGAATGTTTGTATGCTGAAAGATACAGTGCCCACAGAGTCCAGAAGAGGGAAATAAAGCACCTAGAAAAAGGTTATACACTATTGCTAGACATGCTGTTGGGGCTGAAGATTGAGCCTGGGTCATTGGAAGATTAGTAAGGCTTTATAATTGTTGAAATATTTTCCCAGCCCTGTTACAGTTTAAAAAAAAAAAAACACGGCAATGTCTATAGTATGATTTGTTGGATTCAGATCCTTAGTTTCATACATTTCTGCTTCTCTTCTTTATAGCTGGGCTAAAAATCTATGGGAGGCACCAACCAGTCGAGTGTCACTGAGTTCTTCCTCCTGGGACTCTCCAGGCAGCCCCAGCAGCAGCAGCAGCTCCTCTTCCTGCTCTTCCTCATCATGTACCTGGCCACTGTGCTGGGAAACCTGCTCATCATCCTGGCCATCAGCACAGACTCCCGCCTGCACACCCCCATGTACTTCTTCCTCAGCAACCTGTCCTTTGTGGATGTCTGCTTCTCCTCCACCACTGTCCCCAAGGTATTGGCTATTCACATACTCAGAAATCAAGCCATTTCGTTCTCTGGGTGCCTCACACAGCTGTATTTTCTCTGTGTGTTTGTGGACATGGACAATTTCCTGCTGGCTGTGATGGCCTATGACCGATTTGTGGCCATATGCCACCCTTTACACTACACAACAAAGATGACCCATCAGCTCTGTGCCCTTCTTGTTGTTGGGTCCTGGGTGGTAGCCAGCTTGAATGCTCTGTTGCACACCCTTCTCATGGCTCGACTTTCCTTCTGTGGGGACAATGTGATCCCCCACTTCTTCTGTGAAGTGACTCCCCTGCTGAAACTCTCCTGCTCAGACACACATCTCAACCAGCTCATGATTCTTACGGTTGCAGGGCTGATAATGTTAGCCCCATTTGTTTGCATCCTTGTGTCTTACATCCTTATTACTTGTGCTGTCCTGAGAGTCTCATCCACAGGAGGAAGATGGAAAGCCTTCTCCACTTGTGGCTCCCACCTGGCTGTGGTCTGCCTCTTCTATGGCACCATCATATCCCTGTATTTCAATCCCTCATCTTCTCACTCAGCTGGGAGGGACATGGCAGCTGCCATGATGTACACGGTGGTGACCCCCATGCTGAACCCTTTCATCTACAGCCTGAGGAACAGGGACATGAAAGGGGCTTTAAGGAAAGTGCTTACCATGAAATTTCCATCTAAGCAGTAATGGTGAAAGTGTCAAACACTACAGAGGGAACTAATGTCTAAGAATTATTCATGTTTCATCAACTATCTGAAACTGAGTACTTGTCTTTTGTAAGCAAAGCATCTACTATCTCTTCCACATACAAAACCCAGGATACAAATCTTTTAGATAAAAGAATGAAAAAATTTTTTTCAAAAATGTCATTTGCATTGTCACATTAATACCATCACAGAACTCACCATGAGCACCCCTGCACAGGGTTGGAGAAGAGCAAGGAGTCCCAATGGGACAACACTGGCAAGTGACTCATGGTAAGCTCAAAACTGGGTCAGGTGTTGTCAGAATGGGGAATTGATTCCTGCTCCAGATGGATGTGGTTTCCGAGTTATGATAATTCTGAATGGCTGTGTTTATGCAGTTCAGTAGAAGACTGAGTTCTGATTGGTGACACATATCTAGTATTTTCAGGGCAATAGGTGTGCCACTATTTTGTTGGCATCAGCAGACCCTCTGTTTTTGTGGTCTTCCGTGCTATCATCATCTTGTGCTATCACTGTATCAGAGACCTGTTTGCTACTGACATTCTTTGGAATGCTCCATGTTCTTTGACAGCGTGTCAGCACCCAACTGGGAGTATCCTGGCTACCTCTGGGAAATCACAACTGATCATTCTTTCTCACCACAGAGACCTCAACCTAAGCCCATTTCACAGGAAGATCAGACTTGGTGGGTTGAAAAGTGAGGGTTTGCAGCTCCAGGAAACCCTACTTCTGCAGCTCATTTGGACTTACTATGTTATTCTTGTTATCTGGGAATTGCCTAGCATATAACATTATGGTGAAATAGGTTGATTAATAAAAATGAACTGTGCCTTCTACAATTCTAGTGTGCAGACATGTCAGGCCTTCTGTCCTCTTTTCCTGCCTCTGTCAGTGTTTGCTGGTGTTCTCATGTAGCTACTATATTGTTGTTGTTTGGTTTGAGACAGAGTCTATGCAAGCCTGGCTGTCCTGGAACTTTCACTTAGTAAAAAAATTATATATTGTTGGCTTTTGATTTTCATTTTATAGTAAAACTTGTAAAGTTAGTGCCTTCAACTTGGTTTTGCTGATCTTGTATATTTTTATTTCTTAGATTTTTATTTTTTCAATTGTAATGTAAATTTTCATTAATTATATTTTTATCTTTTACTTTCATTTTTTTCTTTTTTTCTTTCTGTCTTTCTCTCTCTCTCCCTTCCTTCCTTCCTTCCTTCCTGTCTTCCTTCCTTCCTTCCTTCCTTCCTTCCTTCCTTCCTTCCTTCCTTCCTTCCTTTCACTCCCACCAAGTTTAACTTTTTCTGCCATACAATCTGAAGTGTTGCCTTCCATTGGACTGTGGTCAAGTTAAAGAGGCTAAACTCTTAATGAAAACTGACCCTCCCTTTCCTACTGGCTAACACTTGCCAACAGCTCTCCAGCTAGGACCTAGCAGTGAGACTTTATACCCACTTCCTCTGCTGCTTCTGTCTAGCTTCTGCTTACACAAGTCACACATATGTTGTCCTCCCCTGTGAGCCCGTGTGTGCAGCTGGGCCCAGAAGACATCCACCAGCTCTAGTTCTTACACTCTTTATGGTTAAATTGGGAGGATTTCTGAGATGTATAGATTATTGTATTTAAATGAATTTGAGACATCTTCAGCCATTATTTCTGAAAGCAACTCTCCCACTCCTTGTCCCTTCC
>NW_022196894.1:36508-38344 GCF_008632895.1 Mastomys coucha
CTCTGTCTTCTGGTTTGCTCACTCTTTCTTCTTCCAGGTCAAGTCTCCTGAGGGCCTCTGATGAGCTGCTTATTTTGATCGGGAGCTTCCTGATTCCCAAATCTCCACCTGATCCCTCCTTTTCTCACTTTTCCTGTTTTCTGTATCTCTGTTTAATGTGGTGTTTTTGTCCAACTAACCTCCCGCTATGATCCTGTACCCCTTTCAATGCAGGATTTGTCTTCCTTCTTCCTAGCTCCATATGGTCTGTGGGTTGAATTATGGGTATTGTGAACTTTTGGGCTAATATCCACTTATTAGTCAGTATATAGCATGTGTGTTCTTTTGTGTTTGGGTTACCTCATTCAGGATGATATTTTCTAGTTTCATTCATTTGCTTGCAAATTTCATGAAGTCATTGTTTTTAATAGCTGTGTAGTACTCCCTTGTGTAAATGTACCATATTTTCTGTATCCATTCTTCTCTTGAGGAAAATCTGGGTTGTTTCCAGCTTCTGGCTATTAAAGATAAGGACACTATAAACATAGTGGAGCATATGTCCTTGTTATATATTGGAGCACTTCTGGGTATATGCCTAGGAGTGGTATAACTAAGTCCTTCACCTATTTTCTGAGGAACTGCCAAACTAATTTCCAGAGTGGTTGTCCCAGCCTGTAGTCCCACCAACAATGAAGGAGATTACCTCATTTTCCACATCTCTCCAACATCTGCTGTCACTTGCATTTTTGATCTTAGCCATTATGATTGTTGTGAGATGGAATCTCAGGGTAGTTTTGAATTGAATTTCCTTGATGACTAAGGATGTTGAACATTTCTTTAAGTACTTCTCAGCCATTCGCAATTCCTCAGTTGAGAATTCTCTGTTTAGCTCTGAACCTCAATTTTAATAGGGATATTTGTTTCTCTGGAGTCTCTTGAGTTCTTTGTATATATTTTATATTAGTCCTCTATTGGATGTATAGTTGATCTTTTCCAAATCTGTGGGTTGCAAATTGTCCTATTGATAGTGCCCTTAGCCTTACAGAAGGTTTTCAATTTTTTCTTTTCTTTTTCCCCTCTTTTTTCTTTTTTTAAAAAACTTTTATTGCATTATGATGAGAAAAGTTACATGATTTCAATTTATCTGAATTTGTTAACATTTAAAAATATATTTTAAGTAAATAGAATTAAATCACATTCTTGTTTCCCTTTTGTACCCCCATTCCTCCCAGAGACCCCCCTTCAATAACTACAATATCTTTTTTTGTCATATTCCTTAAAATTTATAAAATATTATAACAATAAAAATAAGTATTATAAAAGTTGTTTGATATAAAACAACAATCAATTTAACATTCTTATGTAGATGCTTGTCTACAGCAATACTGAAAATGCATATGTTTTCCTCAATATAAATTTTAAATAACTCCAAACATATTAACTGTATACTTCAAAATAATACATCACTACTATTTTCTTAAATGAACATAAATATATAAAGTCTTTTTGTTTGTCTTGTATTTAGTAGAGTTTAAAATCTTGACTCTTACTATGGTACAAGCCCAAAATAAGAACAATTTTTAGACATTGGATTTCATTGTAATAAGGCTGTATTTTCAATGACCCTGACATCACCAAAGGATTTTACCTCCATTGTAGCTAAGCTGAGAGTTTATAGTTCTGCTGCACCAAGAAATGAATTGTAGGCTTGATTTTTGGGTACAGACTTCCTGTTATGGTCAAAGCTATTTGACTTGAGTGAGTGAATTTATTCTCAGCACACAGAAAGCAGGTTACATTCATTTAAGATATGGTGTGTGTATTAAGATGGTCTATCCATAAAGTCATTCACCAACT
>NW_022196894.1:39740-43725 GCF_008632895.1 Mastomys coucha
TTAAAGTCCTGTACCATCATCATGATAAGTGATTTTATATCTGAATCTTGCTTTTCCGGTGTAATGGTATGTCTAGGGCTTGCTATGGTGGGAGAATTGGGTTCTGATGATGGCAAGTGACCTTGGTTTGTGTTGTTTATTTTCTTATGCTTGCCCCCCCCCCCCGCCACCATCTGGTTATCTCTAGTGCTACCTGCCCTTTCTAAATCTGACTGGAGCCTGTCCTTCCTGTGATCTTGGTTGTGTCAGAACTCCTCAGAGTCAACCTGTCTCTGTGATCCTATGATTCTGGAATCCTGTGATCCTGGGTGTGTAAGAGTGCCTGGGAGTGGAGCTTCCTCTGGGTGCTGTGAGACTGGCTGCAGAGCTTGTGCCTAAGGTCTGCTCTGGACCCCAACCCAGACAGACCGGAAGGAACCTGAGTCACTGGGCTGGCGGAGTTCCTGTGTGCCTGGTCCCTCTGGTCCCAGTTACTCCCAGTGTTGGGACAGATGTTGGTTCCTCCTCACCTCTGATCCTGGGTGTGTCAGAGTGCCTGGGAGTGGAGCTTCCTTTGGATGTTGTGAGACTGGCTCCAGAGCTTGCATCCAAGGTCTGCTCTGGACACCAGCCCAGACAGATCAGAAGGTTTTCAATTTTATGAGGTCCCATTTGTTGATTGTTGATCTTAAATCATAAGCCATTAGTGTTCTGTTCAGGAAGTTTTCCCCTGTGCCCAAGTACATGAGACTCTTCCCCACTTTCTCTTCTATTAGATTCAGCATATCTGGTTTTATGTGGAGGTCTTTAATGCACTTGGACTTGAGCTTTGTACAGGGAGATAAGACTGGATAAATTTGCATTCTTCTACATGCAGACCAACAGTTGAACCAGCACCATTTGATGAAAATGCTGTCCCTTTCCATGGGATGTTATTACATTCTTTGTCAAAGATCAATAGTTGTGTTGGTTCATTTCTGGGTCTTCAATTCTATCCCATAGATTGACTTGCCTGTCTCTGTACCAATACCATGAAGATTTTATAACTATTGCTCTATAGTATAGCTTGAGATCAGGAATAGTGACTCCTCCCCCAGAAGTTCCTTTATTGTTGAGAATAATTGTCCCTATCCTGGGTTGCTTGTTATTCTAAATGAATTTGAGAATTGCTCTTCCTAACTCTATGAAGAATTGAGTTGTAACTTTGATGGGGATTGCATTGAATCTGTAGATTGCTTTTGGTAAGATGGCCATTTTTACTATATTTATCATGCCAATGAGCATGGGAGGTCTTGCTATCTTCTGAGGTATTCTTCAATTTCTTTCTTCAGGGATTTGAAGTTCTTGTCATACAGATATTTCACTTGCTTAGTTAGAGTCACATCAAGATATTTTATATTATTTGTGACTGTTGTGAAGGGTGTTGTTTCCCTAATTTATTTCTCTGCATATTTATCCTTTGAGTAGATCAAGGCTACTGATTCGTTAGAGTTAATTTTATATCCAGCCACTTTGGTGATATAAGTTGTTTATCTACTTTAGGAGCTCTCTGGTAGAATTTTTGGGGTCACTTATGTACACTATCATATCATTTGAAAATAGTGATATCTTGAATTCTTCCTTCCTAATATGTATCCCTTTGATCTCTTTTGTCTAATTGGTCTGGCTATAACTTCGAGTACTATATTAAATAGGTAGGGAGAAATTGGGTAGCCTTGTGTTTTCCCTGATTTAAATGGGATTGTTTTTGAGTTTCTTTCCATTTAGTTTGATGTTGGTTGTTGGTGTTCTGTATATTGCTTTTATTTATATTTAGATATGTATCTTGAGTTCCTGATCTCTCCAATCCTTTTTCCTCCCTTTGTTTTTTCGAGACAGGGTTTTCTGTATAGCCCTGGCTATCCTGGAACTCACTCTGTAGACCAGGCTGGCCTCGAACTCAGAAACCATCTGCCTCTGTCTCCCAAGTGCCGGGATTAAAAGCATGTGCCACCACTGCCTGGCTTTCCAAATCTTTTAACATGAATGGGTATTGGGTATTGTATTTTTCAAAAGCCTTTTCAGCAATTAATAAGACAATCATGATTTTTTTGTTTGTTTGAATTTGTTTATATTGTGGATTGCGTTTATGAATTTCTGTATTTTAAACAATCACTGCACTCCTGGGATTAAACCTTCTTGATCATGGTGAATGATCATTTTGATGAGTTCTTGAATTCAGTTTGCCAGAATTTTATTGAATATTTTTCCATCAATATTTATAAGGGAAATTGGTTCGAAGTTCTCTTTCTTCATTGGGTCAAGTACAAGTGACATCTTCCATAAAGATAGGATCCATATATGAACTGAGGAAGCACGCCCAATATAAACAAACTCATGATGAGGGCCTTGGGGGATGCCAGTGCCTCAGATGCAGACAAGTTCAAGATCAGGGTTTGGGTGACAAATATGGCCTTACCACACAGAGATCTTTCTGTTTTTCAGTTGAAAGACAGCTTATACATCTCTCCTTTCCCAGAGGCAATGCTGTGTATTAAACATCTGTGGCTCCTGGGGCTTATGTGTTAGCACAAGAGCCTCCTATGCACTCAGACAGATAAGTTTTTAAAAAAAATTAAAAATCCAATAAGGTTGTAGAGCATCTTTACAAAGAGTAGTTTCTGAGGTCATTGTTGGAATGTGTTCTGACTCTGTGAAACCTCTCCCAGGTAGTGTGTGTGTGTGTGTGTGTGTGTGTGTGTGTGTGTAGCCCAAGCTGACCTTGATCTGGATCATCCTGCCTCAGTCTCCCTGAGGAGACTTAGACATGTACAAACAGGCATCGTACCACTTCAGTCATCCCCTTAAAATTATTCTCAACCAGGTCATGAGACTATCTTTTGCTTCAACCTCAGACGTTCTGATATTCCTCTTCTTTAAATTTTAGTAATCAATGAATAAAACTGTAGGAATATATGTGTCTGAGTGAGCATTTGTGCATGCAATATCCATGCACTTATGAAAGTATGCTCCTGTGTGTGTACACAGCTGGGATGCATGTGTGTGTGCACACACATGTAGAAGTCAGAGATTGGTGCCAGGTATCCTCTTTGATCTCTTTCCACATTCTCTATGGAGGCAGGCCCTCTCACTGAACCCAGAGCTTGCCAACTCAGCCAGTTTACTGAGCCACCTTCCCCCAGGACGCTTCTCTGCCTCTTGCGCTGAGATTACAGGCTGGCTATGCACTTGTTTGGTATATATGTGGGTGCTGGAATCTAAACTGTGGTCTTTAAACTTATACAGCAAGCACTTTCCCAACTGAACCATCTTCCATGTTTGCAAAAGTAATGATTTTTTGTTTGTTTGTTTCTTAAGACTTGTCTCATTGTGTAGCCCAGACTGGCTTTGAATACACAGGCACCCACTTGCTTCTGTTTCTAAGTGCTAGGATTAAAGGCATTCACCCCCATGGTCGACAAAAAAGTACTGATTTTAAACTAAGAACTTTATTGTAGATAATTTCAACATACAGTAATAAAAGACAGAACAGATGTTTAAACACATGGATGCAAGAATTAACTAAGAGCTAATATCATTTCATCTATACTCTTAAACTTTTTTTCCTATTTTATTTTATTTGTTTGTTTATTTCTGGGAGTGGTGCTTGAGAGCAAGTTTCATTGTAAGAGCAATGGAGGACTATGCACTCTTCCATCTACCTTTCCTCTCATTGAACTTTACACTGGATATTTTACAGGATTGAGCCTGACCCTGTAACACCAGTCACTTCCATTGCTGCCTATAAGCCAATGTGCCATAAGCCCTATGTGGTAAGTGACCTCGTGTGACGAAGAGAGGACTATTCTTCTGATAGTGCAATACATTCAGTTTCTGTATAGGGAAAGAAGAATCAGGTTCCATTATTCAACCCTACAGGCTGAGATCACTCTCAGGGAATTCTCTCTGGGACTCATCTCCACACAGATTGCTTCATCCCAAAGTTCTGACTGCAAACTTAGATAAT